>NW_024883236.1:0-115958 GCF_019059575.1 Amphibalanus amphitrite
CATGAGCTCCTTTATTTGTATTCTGTATAATGTAACTGGATGCCTTAACTAATATGGTCTTTGTATAAGA
This sequence comes from Amphibalanus amphitrite, assembly GCF_019059575.1. Taxonomy (NCBI): domain Eukaryota; kingdom Metazoa; phylum Arthropoda; class Thecostraca; order Balanomorpha; family Balanidae; genus Amphibalanus; species Amphibalanus amphitrite. The sequence goes on from NW_024883236.1 coordinate 71, forward strand.
TTGTTGTTCTAACCATACTTTGGTATTCATAACTTCTTATGAAAGAAAGTTAACATTTTGAGCACCTGAGCTATGATCCCAATGGATCTCACGACAAAATTGGGGAGCCAGATCTATGATCCGAGTGGATCTAGCGACAAAACTGAAGGGTCAGATCTATGATCCCAGTAGATCTCTCGACAAAATTGAGGGGTGGATCTATGATCTGAATGGATCTCGGATCGGGATCATGGGATCGGATCTCAGATCCATTTTTCCGGATCCAAGCACATGTCTGCCTTCAGGTGACCTTGACATCCACCCTAATGTATGGGAGCAACATCAAATCACATGTTTGAACGTTTGAAACCACGAAAGGCTTGCAAACGCGCGGCTAATGCGAGCCGACATACGCCGAATCGCGATTTCGGCTAACATGGTCACGGAGAAGAGGTCACAGGTCAAAGGTCATTGGGGTCAGGGTCATGAAATTTTCAGGGAACATGTAAAATTGATCAATGCGAGGTTACTGAAAGTTTCGTCGCGATCGGCCGCTTTTTACGCGAGTTATTCGCGAAAAACCTTAGGGGGGGTTGCATCAACCCCCCACCCCCTGTGCCGGCGAGGGTTAAGGAAACTGCATTTGCATTGCGGCTAAAAGAAAGCACTAAATATTGTGGTTACCTTTGTTGATATATAGCAACAGCCCGTAACACCAGAACACCTCTTCAACTGTTAAAAGTGAATTCAATGTTCGAGGAAAAGGATGAATAATTGAAATATTTATTTTTAGTTTTGGGTACCTCACCCGACCAGTCAAACATTCTGCAAAGGCTACCATCGCGAAATTTACCAAATCCAGGTTCAGCAACCATGCACGAAACAACTACAGCTCAAACAGAAAAATTAAAGGACATTGCATAAAGTAGTAGTATTGAGAACATGTGATTAGGATGCGCTTTGCGTTTTCATTTTATGGTAGTTAGGTAGAGATATCATATTTTCAATTGGAAGTGGCAAAAGCATGGACTAAAAGGAAGTTTGCGGTTAACTTAGTAGTGAGCACTCCCAAACCACTCTGTTCGCTGCACAGTGCACATTCTTGTCAAAACCAACCAGCAGCTCCCGATCAATGCCAATGGCCATTCCCCATGCCCATTAGATGTGTTAGCTGACCGGTCCTTCGCCTTTAGTTCATATCCAACGGTCCGGGCATCGTTGAAAGTTCAGGGTAAAAGCTGGCTAGACATCGCAGCTTTCAAAAATAGCCGTTCGTTGAATTGCTCGGCGGAATCGACGGAGCCAGACACCGTTATGGGACCGTCCACTCTGAATTGACCGACAGATCTGGAGGATAGCGGGAGGAGCGGAGGGAGGGGGGAATAGCTGAGATTTAAACGAGATGCAACACAGAGAATCACGCCTCTGCCCGCCCCCCCCCCTCCCCCCTCAGCCGTCCTATCCCTCCCCGTCTCTCGAAGACCGTCCTTTTGAGAAGAATATGGCTCTCTGTCTGTGTCTCTCTCTCCCTCTCTTTCCCCTCTCTCTCTCCCTTCCTCCCTCATTCTCTCTCTCTCTCTCTCTCTCTCTCTCTCTCTCTCTCTCTCTCTCTCTCTCTCTCTCTCTCTCTCTCTCTCTCTCTCTCTCTCTCTCTCTCTCTCTCTCTTTCTCTCTCTCTCTCTCTCTCTCTCTCTCTCTCTCTCTCTCTCTCTCTCTCTCTCTCTCTCTCTCTCTCTCTCTCTCCCCTCTCCCTCCTTATTCGTCGGCTGGCGCCGTGCCACCAGACGCCTTCGATCATGTTACATCGCTGAGGCTATCAGCTAACGCACGCCAATCGGCTAAGAGCAGGCAGGTCATGCACCACATGTAGTAGAGGGCAATGCTTCTCCACGTCAGTGGCGTGCTACCTCGACCACGCAGCGTTAGGTGACAAACGTGTGAGGCCCGCATGTACACATTTCATTTGCTCGAATCGCTAATTGCTCCTCGCAACAAATTTACATCTAGACAGCATCTGGATGATATTCAAGTGACTGATTCGGTGGTGTGGGGTGCAATTGATGGCTGGCATTTCCCAGATATCTTTCGCTGAGACAGCAAGACGCTGAGAGGCTATCACACGCCGGAAGATACCTCATTCTTCACCGGGCTCAGAAATCGCCCACCTGGCTGGGCAGCAACCCGCTGAAACTACCGATCGAGGAGTGCAGAGCGGGGATTTCGGACCATAGACAATAGATGGTGTCGATCCGTCTGAATCGGCGCGTCGGCAGGGCCGATCAGACGTCACACCGCCGCTGCCGTCGACGTTGGACCGGTCTGGGCCGATGGCGGCCGACCGAGCAGAGACTGGCGGTGGCGTTTGGGTTTCATTTAGGATTGGTGATTCGCCGCGCCGGGCCGGCCTAGTGAATGGGCGGTCGGGAGCGACTGTGGTCGGCCACAGACCATCTCAGAGACATTTATCACCGAGACTGGCGATTGTCTCAATAAATCGCGTCTCGCGCGCGCTCCGCGCCGCCGCGCCGACATACTTCGATCATTTGTCGGCCGAAGGCTGTCGGCTGTCTCCTGTCGGCTGGGCGGCAGGGGCGAGTCGAGGTAATCGTTGGCTGTGCTGCCACGGTTCTCAGGATGGTGGAGACATGGACCACCTGAGAGAGAGGGGGGGGGGAACTGGGTGTGCTGAGCGGGCGGGAATCGGTGAAAGGAATCAGGATTCCATTCCTGACAGAGGCGGGAAGCGAGTGCTTGAGGGCCGAGAACAGCATCCCATCACAGAAGAGCACTCCACTTAAGCACGCGGAGATCCGTAGGGAGGTTGCTAACGCGTATGATTCGTATCTAAAGCGGTAGCGGAGAGGCAAAGTCAGCACAACCCCGATAGAAATGCAAGCTGGCAGAATTCATAAAGTTAGATTGGTCGACGTTTTATATTGCCACACGCTTTGCGGCTGATGATTTCGCCTAGTGCAGCATTTTATAACAAAGTTAGACCTAAGGGACAATAGCGGGAGTCTGTGCCACTGCATTTTTGCCTGAATCGACGTCCACTATGTTATAAAAGTGGGAATCAGTTTACGCATGTTGAAAGGAGCGCTGCAGACATCACAGGTCTGGTAATTCAATTGCAAACTTCACCATCCAGGCTTTTACTCAATAAACCTCGTTCTCATGTTTCAATGCATCTGGTTTCTATTTTGCGTTTCGAAAAGTTACGACCAAAAGCTGGAAATACAGGGGAAGTTAATTAGCATTTTTCGTTTGGGTTTCATTTAGGATTCAGAGTCGGGATATGGCTGTGCCGAGGAGGCTGCCATAACGTAAAACTATTGTCCCCATAAGGCTCCGAAATCCGCAGGCTTGCGCGACAATTATGAGGAATTATATGCTTAGATCCTTTACCCTCGACTTGAATAATAGGTCGCGCAATTTCGCAGCAGTAAAAATAACGATACCCGGGCCTAGCCATCGCTGGCGGAGGCTGCGTCCGTGGCTGAGTCTTCTAGCAGAGTGCAGAGTGAGGCGGGTCCTGTCTGTCGCTGATAATTTGCCGGTAGAGCGGCGCGCCGGCCCATCTCTGGCCCGGATATATAGCGCCGCGGCACCGCCACATGGCAGCCGCAACGACTATCCGCAATGCTTTGTGGAGGAGCCCGGCAACATTATGCAAGTGAAATGGCTCGTGACGGTTATGATTGATTGCCGGTCTGGATGCCCCGCTGGCTAATGCTCCGACTAGTTGTATATTCGGTATTCTAGTCAGGGTGTGTAACACAGCCGAGTGTGCCGTCCTCGCAGGAGCTCCAGCATTTCCATCATTTATGAGAAGTGAGTATCCAACGTGCTGTCATGTCTGCTGGCTTGGTAAGCGTGGTATTGAACTACGAGTACCTGCATCGAGATAAGAAACAGAAGATTAATCTACTCTGAAACATGTTTGGCTATCGGGGTATGGTAGGTTCAGAAACATACTGAATTTATTGAAAGAGAAATAAAGCTATGAAATCATTTCTGAAAAAATATCCGGCTGCGTGGGTTGGATGCGGACCTTGATAAAAGTTAGAAAACACCCACCTTGAAGCTAACAACTTATAGTGCAATTTGACCCAACTATTCAGTCAAAGTTCGAGCAATGTTTTGGCAGTCACTTGTCGACACTTCCTGTCCTCGCTGCGCTGTTTTACGGTCATCACTCTACACTTCCGGTCATTAATCTTCACTTCCGGTCATCACACTACACTTCCGGTCATCACTCGTCTACATAACCGTCATAACTCTTCTACACTTCCGGTCGTCATCCTCTGTTTTCCGGTCGTCACTCCCATGCCTTTCCGGATGCATCCAGGAAGCAGTTCCCTTCCAGTCTGACTCATCTGGTGTATCTGGTGTCGTACCCTATCCCAGCAAAGGTCAGCCATGAGACCTCTTCTTCAAATTGCCAGTCCAGTATTGCATCAGAGCCACTGGGGTCTGCCGGGGCCGGCGGCATTTGTGGCAGTCGATTGTCGCACAATCGCTAAGCCCGTCCGTCTGTCGCTTCCAACAACTGGTGGGAGTCTCCGCGGCGAGACTGCGAGAATGACGGGATGATGGAGACATCTTAGACGAGTTCTGTCGCCAGAAACTGCCCCCGCATCGCCGTGGTACAGAGAATGGGGGGGGGGGGGGTATTACGGCCCGGAGCTTCCGTACAACGAAGCCATTATGAGATGTTTCATGGTGGACCGACGAACGTGGGCTTAGGGGACTGAGATAGGAGGCGAGCTCAGCCATTTCATCGGCAGTGTGTGCTGAACAGGGAGGGCATACTGTGGTTTTGGAGGTGCTCAAACAGGTGTTGTCACAGCTTTTACAGATTCTTTTAGGTCGCGAAAAGCCAATGCTGGGTCTTGGGGTGTTATCGACTCCAGAAAATTGGGCATAGTTAATGTTGAGAAAGCAGATACCGAACTAATTGAAACATACCTAGCAACATTGAACGATGCCTGCATATTAGACCATGTTTTAGGCGTAACTGGCATTTCCAAGTGGTGGACCTATAAGAGTAACTCGACTTCCAAGCAGCAGTCATCGCGTGGGTGATCACTGCTCATCAGACATCAGAGTGGCAGCCTGACGACAGTAGCGATATTCATTACACGTCGGAGTAGTAATCTTCAAGCATTGTAGTGACGACATGAGACATCGGAGTCACCATCGGAGTTCATAAGGTCGATAGGTCGGCCGACAGTGGGCACAAGCCTTCAATAAGTGTCCCACATCAGCCACGAGTTCGATTTAATTAAATGGGCGACTGTCAGAAGACCCATCATCAGGGCAGAAGTAATGAAGCTTTATGTCACTATGAATTATGATCAGCTACTGATAAACCCAAGCCGCCTATCTACCGCGTCTATATTGAGCAATAATATCCACTCAATTTTTCTAATTGGCTACCTGAAGTAACGTGCAGATAATGAAACCATTAAACGTAATCAACCATTTAAAACTCACGTCAGGTGAGCCGCAAAACCCTAATTGAGCCCGCTTCATAACAACATATGAAGACAAGAGTCGGGTGATAAGGCATGGCTGCAGGCAATGCAAATGGCTGCAATACTGCCCTCATTCAGATGGAGCCACACCAGAAGACGTGGCAACATTTCTTGATACAGGTAACGGACCAGTACAATTCGCAGATCAAATGATCAGCGCTCGCATGAAGGTCATGAAAAAAAGAGATGATCTCAATACAACAACTTTTTATAGGGCAGTCTGTATTGTTCTGGGCAATATGCATGAATCGATTGCCGGCGAGAAAGATGTTTATGAACGGTCTCGGCAGCAGTCGCATATTTCAGAGCAACTAAATGAACGGCAGTAGCAAAGTGAAGAAAGCTAGCCTATTCATGGCGTCCTTTACACTTTCACCAGCTTGTCACTCTTTCGAAGCCTTCGCTTTGTCAGTGAATTCAAAATGCATTCGTTCCTAATACAACATGGAATGTTCCCCCGTGTTAAATGAGAAACATGCCTACCAACAGATAACTTTTGTGTGTGCAGTAATTCGCTCTATTTAGCTGAGGGCTTTACATTTTGTGGCTTCTACATTTTTTTTTTGTCAAATTTAACTTCCAGTTGCATAGCAAAGTACGCAGATACGAATCTTTCATGAGACACGGGGTCGGTGAAAGAAGTTCTAGAGGGAGCCTCTCCATTCTCCAAGGCAGATGCAGACGCTGAATGTGTACAGTGATGCAGCGAAGCGTATCAGTCACAATCCTTAACTGGTCCCGCACACTGACTGCCCGACCAGCCTTCGGTTGACTCTGTCTCATTGCATGGAGACTACAGTAAGTGTCGCGAACGCCAGCTAACAGCGGAAGCGTGGTCGAGTCCGGGCAAAGTCTAAGGCCCTGCGCCTTTCTTGGAAGTGATGACGGTTGACGCCGGCAATCAATTGACCAAAGTTCCATCAAGTTCGTCGAAGTAGCTCAGTTGCGCTCTTTAGAAGCCTTGACACCAGTAGGTAACAATCTCGGACTTCGGCGAAGAGAGGTGTCAGCGTTAGTAAGATCATTGGTAAGTTCGTTAATTGTTATTACTTATTATGCATATTTTATTGATTAATTTTAGCCCATGCAAAATCCTTCTGCGTTTTTAGGTAATCAGTAGTTGGATAATAGCCGTTTTCACGACGACCATCTGGTACACATTTGGTGCAAATTAGGTGCAGATTTGGTCAAATTAGGTTCCTTCTGTTTCTTAAAAGTTATCAGTGTGGGTTGTACATATGCTTATGCAATATATACCTCATTTTTAAAATTATTTGACTTATTTTCGATATAAACACTGAAATAAATTCATGATACGAAGATATTTATTGTAAAAGAGATATGATGCAGATTTTGTTAAAATAGGTGCTTTTATTTGCCAGACAGCCCGTCGTGAAAAAGGCTAATATTTAGCTAAGTTGTTATCAAAAATCAGTTCCACTATTAAATTAAAGACAAATAATGAAAATTTTATGAAGCGTATTGGGATAATGGATGGCTGAGCCAATTTATTTTCTGACCCGTGCGTTACATCGGAATCCGATTTGTCATTTATCAGTCATGGATTTGTTGCCAGTCAGCGGAGTCCACAGCCGACTGATGAGTCGTTTGAGCGCCGATGACAGTTTGGAATCTCTCCGTTTTCAGTGCGAGGTCACCGTTCTGTCCAGTCACTCTGGGTGCGACTTTCCCGGACCGGTCGGCAAAGAAAGGCGTCACGATCTTTCAGCCACCCTCTGAAGGTCGGGTCATGACACGGCTTAGTCAGCGTTCTGTCGACTCACGTCACGCATGTATCAAAGGTCAGGTCGGGTCGGGTCATAGGTGATTCGGGCGAAGGAAACATGAATAAGTGAGTATTTTGGGGATCGGTTGTTGCTGGTTTGTTGTGAAAAACAGCTTCACGCCATCACTTTATGGGCACGCCAGGCGTTCTATGGCTGAACAACAAATGAGCCGGAGGTCGAACGCATGGGTAGCTTGAAACTCAATGTAGCTCACAAAGACGAGGAATCGCTTCGGAAGCAATGCAACTAAAAAATGACCGATGGGATATGTTTTCAACAACGAAAGTTGTATTGAACATTCCAGGCAGAACAAATGCAAAAAAAAGACGGGATCACATCCTGCAGAAGACTGATCTCTCATCTAGCCAAAACCTTTTTTGTGCTTAGTTTCTACCATTATAGAGTTCAGTGGTTTCTACTAACCGAGCCGGCAACAAACGAAGTTTTACTGTGATCGACATTTGTGGATCTCAGGGAGATTTCCACACCTTCCGCTGAGTTTAATAAGTCATCGGGACGAATTTCTGACCCGCCATATAGACGATTGTGAGATAGCATGCATAAGTAATGCTGTTAGATCAACAAAGTAATTGGATTTTGGTGATAAATTACGTTCTTGATTATCAGCTCTCGAAGTTACGAGAGTGGTAAAATGTCAACAAGTTGTGAATATAAAATGATCGCTCATTGTTATCTGGATAATGTCCAGTTCCCCTATAGCTGATTTGGTTATGCTGGTATACCTTGGCTTGCTAAATAAAAGGAAGCACGAACACTTTCACAGGCAAAAGGTTGGCTAACCACTTATAACTAAACGAGTGCGATATCTAAAAGTGGCAGGTTATCGCTGACAAAATGCTTCCCGCGGTCGCCATCGTCAGGGCCTCCTTCGTTTACTTCTGGCCAGATTTGACTGCCGTTTTTTTTTTAATTAAATTACACCAAAAGTTTTGACCTCCGGTGGCATGGAATAAGCACTGACAGACAATGACCTTCATTTACGGGTTCATATTTCTCATAGCGAGTTACCACGGACTGTTGAATGTGTCTGGACAAAAGGTACAAGCTCACCCCTAAAGCAGGTATGAAGACTGCCGCACGTCCTTTGGAATCCCGGAGGACAGAGCCAATTTCATCGTATGAACATTCCAATACTATTGGGATATGTCAGTTTCGGAGGTCTAAAATCCACTCTTCGTGGTGTCCAATAACAGAGGAGCGGCGCCTCTGCACTGTTGCAGCCCATAGAAGAGACCAGACCTTTCGAACAGAAAGTTTGCGATGGTCGACTCTCCAGGATGATCCTGGAAAGATATCGATCAATGCGACAGAGCAAGCCCATTGCGTGATGATCCTGCAGCCCATCCAGTCTGTTCGCGCGGTAGTTTGAGCCAGCCGCATGTCACATAACCGGCCCAGGTTCCAGATCTCCGTCATCAACAGTCCGCCCCTGCGGCCGCCCTGCTCTCATTCGAGCAGCGTCGTCACCGAACACCGCAACGTCTGAATCTCATCATTTATATTGACATTGAGTCATAAAAGTTGGCCGTGGCAAGTCGCCGGCCGTGCTTTACGGTCGTTCTCGGCGCTGATTGGTCGTACCGGGCCGAGCTGGGTCGTACCGCAGCGCGACAGCGCCCCGGCCGATTTTCGTCTGCATCGGGTGACCCGCGTCGGCGGAGCCACTCAGAAATCGGGGCTGAAGTCAAATCACTCATCAACCCATGGCACATGCCGGATAACCACCGAGCAAAGTAATCTCCAGCCAGCGGCATCGATCAGCCGCTGCCACACGTCACTGACAGTCCCATATTCGGCAGGGTCGGTCGGAGCGGGCGCGATTTTCGCCGCCTCGATTCTCGCCGGCAGACGGTATCTGCCAAGGACCGGTCCATATTTCAGACGGCCCGGCCGCGAGCCGGCTGATGGAGGGTGACCCAGAGAGCCCCGGGCTCCGGTCAGGGCTGCCATCGGCCCGGCAGACGAGTAACCTCCCGCCGAGAGCACGGTGCCGGGCCGATCCGACAGCAGCGCTGCAGAGCTCACAAAGCCGCCGGCAGAGGCGCGAGGCATGACCGGGGTCCACACGGCTTTTATCGGATACAACACTGAGCCGAGGTATCGCAGACGTGTGCCAATGTGCTGATAGGTACCACCCGTGTATCGGCCTGTCTCTAATCCGTACCTTTCATACCCGGACATCCTTTTTTCTTTTCTCCTTCTCTTCCTAATTTCCTCCTCACCCTTCCTACTTTGTCAATTTATTTTTGTCTCTCTCTCTCTCTTGCTCTCTCTCTCTCTCTCTCTCTCTCTCTCTCTCTCTCTCTCTCTCTCTCTCTTTCTCTCTCTCTCTCTCTCTCTCTCTCTCTCTCTCTCTCTCTCTCTCTCTCTCTCTCTCTCTCTCTCTCTCTCTCTCTCTCTCTCTCTCTCTTTCTCTCTCTCTCTCTCTCTCTCTCTCTCTCTCTCTCTCTCTCTCTCTCTCTCTCTCTCTCTCTCTCTCTCTCCTTTCCTTCTCCCTCTCTCCACCAGCCACCCATGGTGCTGCCTCCTTCCGACGCCGTAACCCGGCCGTTCCCGTCCTCTGCGCTGCCTGCAGCCGACAGCAGCCACCCACGTGGACGCGCGGCCACCGCGTTACACAGAAGACCGAGCCGGCCGACGGACGGGTAATTTTCTGCCACGTTGCGACACGCTCCGCCCGCACTCACGTACTCGACGAGCGGCGACTGTCAGGCAGTGCTGCAGGTCATGCTATCCGGGGCTCATCATGAGCACAGCACGAAATGCGAGCCCTTTCCCGGGTCGACCGCCCGACTGCGTGCGTTACAGCGACGTAAGTAGAGGTGGGGCGGGTGTAAAGGAGCAGTGAAGGGTATCACGCAGAACACGCACATAGTTTCACATGTTTGAGTGACAGGCAGACATGGTGCTCGTTGCGCTGCGTGTGCGAAATTACTAGCTTGTTGTGGTTTTGTAATAGGACGTTGCTAACAACCATGAGACAAAAATTTGGAGCGGTTATGTCCGTGAAAGCCATGCAGGGAATTCACATAAAGAGTGGGTGTGAGTTCAGGGAATCGTTCAGTTTTAACTGGCGTCTCTGCACCATTTCCGTAGAGGGTTGCATAATCCAGCCGAGGGTACTGTTGGAATTGCCACGTCCGCCCACTCCATCCAAATGTGAGCTGAGACGCGAGTCAATGTGTTCAAGAGCCAAGTGGAATGCTCGCTATCCAACGGTGTTGAGGCTTTTAAACAACGGTCTCCCTCCAATTAGACAACCCGTTCTTCCCGGCAATGAGTGGGTGTCTCTCATTAGGCATATCGAGCTTAAACACGGATGGTTCTGTTTGCTCCACAGAGGTTACATTTGGGAAACGCATCCACTAAACATGCTAATGAATAGCTTACGTCGAAATGAATAATACATACATAGGTATAGCGATCATTGAATGATGCCTCCATGTCAAACGCTTCGTGAGACGCTGCCCTCCTGCAAAGATCCATATGCATGCGCTGCATTGCGTCCTGCAGGTCGCAGACAAACTATCCAGTAGTTATACATAATTTAATTGGATCAGTGTAATCACTAATCAGTGCAATCTAGACGTAACAGCTCGATAGTTACCACAGCAATTTATCAATTTGAGCCTATCTGGCTCAGTCTGTATCAGCCTCGCACTTTGCCTTCTTAGCATGCAACGCACTGAAGAAAAGGATCAAAATAGCCGATCGGACAAAAAGGCAATAATGGCCGGGGACGGGCGCGGCGTCGGCGGCGGTGGTGACCGATTCGGTTTCGTCCCTATCGGCCGTTTCTCGTTTCGTTCTTGTGCGTGTGTCGCCTGAAAGATCCGCCGGGATGCCGGTAGTACAATGTCCCTTGGAGAGAAATGGCCTGAGTGGCACCAGTCCGGACTGGAGGGAAACAAAGCCGATTGTGCGGAACGGTCCGGCAAAACAACACCGGAGAGGAGAAGCGTTTCAAGATATCTCGAGTGTGAACAGAATTTTGACGAGTTGTAGCCGAAACCGAGTCAGCACTCCCAACAGATAAAGGTTTGTTGTTGTTTGTATTGGATTAGACAATTTATACTCTACGTATTAACTCGGTTAAGCAAAAAGTTCAATTAAATGAAAATCACAACAAGTCAAGCAAGCCATTAGGTTTTCATTTTAACTCAACCAAATGCGTCAAGAACATAAACGCATGATCGCTGGCTGCTATTCAAAGTAAGAACGAAGTGACGTTGGTAATAATGAATAGCGTGAAGACGTTATTCATTAAACACGGAATTACCTAGTAACGGCGCATTTGTATTGCTTGTTACTTGACATAATTTAAAACCCGCGCCCCGTTGGGCTTTGCCGAGCAACGCGCCCCGTTGGGGGGGGCATTTTGGCCCCCCCCCCCTAAGATCTCGAGAACCACGCAACCTAGCGACAAGCGGCAAACGGTGTTGGATAGCCTGATCAGGGAACTACCTTGTGACTCAATTTTATTGACCTAGGTCAAACCGATGACGTCACAGGTCAGGTCAAAGGTCCAATTTTCACCGTTTACAGGCATTTCAAGAAATGCGTTGTAAAATCGAGGTAAAATGCATTTCATTGAAAATCATCGATGGGGACATGTTCTTCAAACACATATTTTGCTATTTGAGGTCACTGATACCAGGTCAGGTCACAGAGGTCAGGTCACTGGGGGGTCACAATATGAAAGTGTCGTGTGATACATGTTTTATGGTCCATTTTACATGACAAATGTGATTACGAGTATGTGGGTCAGGCAGCCTTTGGGGCCAGCTTAGGTCACGTTTTGGTCAAGGTCAGGTCAAGGTCAGGTCAAGGTCAGGTCAAATTAGGTCAAATTTCAAAGTTAATATTTTTGCATAAAATGGGTATCGAATCGATGCAGCTCGTCACGGGGAGTTCAATGGTGGTCTTTGTTTTGCCGTACGTGGTCTAGAATCGCTAAAAATTGAGTTCAAAAATTTGACGTCATCATTTTTGAACAGTTTTTTTTCGCTATAACTTGGCCAATAAACGAGATATCGATCTGAAATTTGGTATGTATATAGAAGAGCGCAGGGTCTATCACATATATTCCGGTTTTTCGAAATTCGGAAATTTTTTTGATTTTTTTTTAGTTTTTCTAAAAAAATCAATTTTTTGAATTTTTTGGGGTCAAAAACCCAAACTTTTGAAAATCCGAGATAACAGTTTTGTAGCGCCGCTTTTTGTCTACTAGACCATATAAAGAACTTTGAAATTGCTTGATAACTGTAGATTTGGTGAGCGTTTCAAGATTGCATGTTTTTTGCTCATTTTTGCTCGAACATGACCTCAGTTTGACCTCAATAACTCCTGACCTAAGGTGACCTAAGACTTGAAATTTTGTGTGAAGGTGTCAAATTGATGCCCGGGAAGGTACTGAAAATTTGGCGGCACTGCGCGCCGCCGTTTTCTTGCTATTCAGGAAAAACCACAGGGGGGGCCAAAATGCCCCCCAACGGGCGAGGGTTAATCTATAAAGGTACAATTGCTGACATGTGGACTGTGGAGTGGTCTGCTCAACCGGGGCATGGCGAAGTCGTAATTTGCACTCATTACTTAGTCTAAAATTGCACGACTTCAAAAGCACAAACTCGATTCCTCGTTTCTTTTACGCACTGACTATCTGTACTGTACCTACTGTAATGATTTTATCTGAGTAGAGTTCACGACAGCTTTTGTTCTATCCAGTGGAACAGAAGATAACGCCTGCTGTTTTGTGAGCTGGATCTGTGCGATCTGTGAGGAAACGCCAGCTAGACCTGTGTGGAAAGGTACAGTTTTGCCACAGCGCAGCCTTGGTTTCGCTGGGCGTTCGTCGCGACTTATTACAATGCTTACAGCAGCGACCCGCACTCACAGCGCTGTGGTAATACGTCTTCCGTCGGATACGACTAACAAAGCACAGGAAAACAGCACTACGAACAGCACCGAAGAGCCTCTCCGAAATAGCCGAACACCGGCAGAGAGCGCCCCTGAATCCCTGTGCGGCGCGGCGGTTCGGCCCTGCGGCAGGGCCGAATTACGCCGAGTAGCAGAGAATGGCCCGGCGAATGGCAAGATCGGGCAACAGCGCCCGCAGCCGAGCCGAGCGAGATCGTCAAACGAGGAGCGTTTGCCGAGAGCGGCGTCGCGTGCCGGTGGCCCGTTCAGAGCGGGCCGTTTAACCGGTGGGCAGGACGGCGGTAGGAGAGGGCCGGCCCCCGCTCAGTGCCAGCATTCGCCGAAATGGGACCGCCATCCGGAGCCGTGTCCCTGCGGCCGGGTCGGGAAGATTGGGTTCGGAGAGCCGAGCCGAGCCGAGCACAAGTGTCGGACCTGGGCCTCAGAGATGGGCGTGAACTGGGGGAAGCTTTGCAAGTGCAACTCGCGGACGGTTTTTATTCTGCCAGCGACTACACTGTAAACCAAATTGACAAGTCTTGTGTAATATAACCAATCATCTCTTGGTATGTTTACCAACTGATACTTTTCAAACAAGCCGTTGTCTGGTGCATTGCTTGTCAGGTGACAACTACGAGTCAATAGTTACTATGCACACCAACTTCTCAGTATCCAGACCAACTCTACATTTGTTTCAACGTTTGTTTCTTAACCAGTTTTGGAAACTTGTTGCCGCATGGTTATTTAACCGGCGCCTAACTTGTACTGGTCAGCTGGTCAGCATACACATGGTCAGCTGCGCCCGTGACGTCAGACTTGGCGGACCAATCAGCGGTCGCCGTCCGGCCCCGGCGCGGCGGTTTCAAACCGTTCAAACCAGCAGTTGTCGCGCGGCCGCCGTGCAGCATGGATCAGCGACGAGGGCTGTTCCAGCATTTGTGCAGTAAAAAGTGAAATCTGTGAACTGTGGTGTTCGTGCTGTGAGTGAGGCCCGCTCTGGCCTGCGGGACGCACTAATCGTGCCTATACCCGCGGTCGAGACGCCTCCCTTCCCCTGCGCGCGCAATGTAAGTGGGCCAGACCTTTGCATGCACATGTGAGCAGATGTTTTGCGGTCGGTGTTTTTTTTATATATAAATACATTTATTTGCCTTTAATTCAACTCTTTGTATTTTTAACTTAACTGATGGACATATATGGGCTGTAAAAGCTAATCTGGTTGGCGATCATGCTTTATTCGAATTATCTGCGTGATCGTGCAACTGCCATGATTGTTATGGTCAATGTGGAAATATTCGTCATACGGGCATGTTATACTTCTGGCTTGATGCGATGCACAAAACCATGTTCTTCCACATACGCAGCAGTTCTTGCTTCAAAGACTTATATGCTGACGGTGCACGATAGGTATACCTTATACCTCATGCATTTACCACATCCATTCGAAAATATGCACTTGGAATTGTCTCCAGTCAATAGTATTAATTACATACTACGTGATGTAGGTACGTGACCGTAATAAATACTAATGATTCCAGAAACTTCCGAATGGATGTGGTGTATGCATTCATCGATTATATAACCCATCAGTATTTCGTTTCTTGTCAGCGCAAGCCTTTGAGCAATAACTGATGCCAGTCATGATTTTGTGCACCACTTCCAGCCAAAAAATGACCTGTCCGTATAGAAAATATTTCCTGAATCAGTATCGTGGCAATTGAAAACGAACGCGAATCGTAAGTTCTTAAGGTTATCAACGCAAACAAAGCGATTGTAAGAAAGAACAAGTTCGAACTGAGCGTTAGTACACTTACTTGTTGACAATTTGTAAACTAGCAATGCCCAGTCAAAGGCTAGTTCATCAACAAACCAGGGGTTGTTGAACCGACAAGGAAACGGCTATGCCTATCCAGAAGTTGGTAGGTTCACAAGGCCCAGACTAGTACTCAACAAGGTGACGCCTATGCGAATTGGAACCAAACTTGTAGACAAACTGTTAGTTTGTTGGCCAACACGCCTGGGGTTGGTGAATCGACAAGGTGACGCCTATGCGAATTGGAACCAAACTTGTAGACAAACTGTTAGTTTGTTGGCCAACAAGCCTGGGGCTGGTGAATCGACAAGGTGACGCCTATGCGAATTGGAACCAAACTTGTAGACAAACTGTTAGTTTGTTAGCCAACAAGCCTGGGGCTGGTGAATCGACAAGGTGACGCCTATGCGAATTGGAACCAAACTTGTAACAAGGAGCCAACTTGTAGATTTGGTTTACAGTGTACAGGTATCAGTATGAGTGAATTTCGAAAACGAAATGTTGCGCGCTACGTGTATTGTGAATTTGCTTAGTGATAAAGATGTTGGCCTTGATTTTGGATTGATGATCAGAATATCTAAAGTTCTTCAAAGTACTCTGACTTGTTTTATTTCATATGAATATGTTCTATCAAAATCAACCATTTAACCGATTCAACCCAATGATGCAAAAAAATCACTACCGGCACGAAGAGGACGACCCCGCTTTAAACGAACGACTTTTAAGCAGCCTCATTTATAGCCAAGCTCCCTTGTTATCTTTTATCTGTTGTATAATCCCAACAAAGTAAGTAAGTTGATCAATCTCACGAAGAGCTTCCTATTGCTGCCTTTAGCGTCAAATTGACCATCACTTGATACTTTCCCAGTTAGCCAAGGTACACATTTAGCCTTCTTCTATCTGGAGCGCTACTTGGAAAACAAAGTAAAAGAACATTGTAAAAGGCAAGGCACACTTATCAGTTTGAAGTTTACTACTCTCAATCTCGCTGAGCACTGTAATTAAAGCGAATGGAATGCAAGGTAAAAGTGTTTCTTCCGGTGCATAAGAAAACTCATGTAACTAACAAGGGCACGTGGCAACATCAAACGGAAATGGACAGTCATCAATAACTGAAAGCAGACACGGCCTGATAGTCCTGCATTATTGTTACCTGGTGCCATTCGCTCGTCGTTGTGGGTACTGCATTCAGTGAAATCGCCTCTTTGCGCCCATCCCATCTCCTTCCCCGCGACTCGACCATATAGCTCAACTGGTCGCCGCCGCGCCGCCTTGATCCGACACCATGACCGTCATAAAACGGCAAGCAATGGCTCTGTGGGCTGTGGCGGTCATGTAACTCGGAGTCAGCCCCTAATTCCAGCTGTAAATTTAGGCTAAAGGCACCGGACTCTGCACAGCGCTCTTAGATAAGAAAATTGTATTAGTACGATCTTGTGAAGTAGTAGTGTAATCACCTCGTTTGTCCAATGGCTATGGGAGTGTTATGTTCCCACATTTTCACGAATCCATCAAAAACTCCTTGTCTCTGTCTCTGTCTCTGTCTCTGTCTCTGTCTCTGTCTCTGTCTCTGTCTCTCTCTTTCTTTCTTTCTTTCTTTCTTTCTTTCTTTCTTTCTTTCTTTCTTTCTTTCTTTCTTTCTTTCTTTCTTTCTTTCTTTCTCTCTCTCTCTCTCTCTTTCTCTCTCTCTCTCTCTCTCTCTCTCTCTCTCTCTCTCTCTCTCTCTCTCTCTCTCTCTCTCTCTCTCTCTCTCTCTCTCTCTCTCTCTCTCTCTCTCTCTCTCTCTCTCTCTCTCTCTCTCTCTCTCTCTCTCTCTCTCTCTCCTCTCTCTCTCTCTCTCTCTCTCTCTCTCTCTCTCTCTCTCTCTCTCTCTCTCTCTCTCTCTCCAAACACATTGCATATTTCCCTCCTATTATCCTGGTCACTCTTCCTCCCTCTCCCTCTCCCTCTCCCTCTTCTCGTTACCCTCTGACTCGGTGTCCACCGCGGTCGTCTGGTGCACTGTCTCATCTGTGTCGGCGCCGCACCAATACCCCTCCATGGCCGCGCTCACGGCGTGATCCCGTTGACAAACGGCCAGGGCTGGTAAAAATGGTTTTGGTGGCTCTGACCAAATTTTCGGCCATGAAAAGTGGCTCCAAACACTCGTAACAGAAAAGGCTTGAAAGTGCAGTGAACGTCCTTTTTCAGGAACACCTTGAGCATCATCAGTAACTATTTTAGTTTTACTTATAGCTCACTGATGTATCCTGATTTTGGGACATTGGCTGGTGTCGAACACAGCAAAAGAATGTAGGAATATAATTTCTTCTACTTTAATTTAAGCTGGTTGGTGACAGAAATGTAAGGCATATGCATGTAAGGCAATGAATGTTGTTTGACAAAAAATATACTGACTCACCAACAGAGGAAATTTCATCATCTCGCCCACTAGCATAGATCTTCCGCAGGCTGGTCAATGTCTGCGTCATCTGAGATACACATGATTGATGATGTCCTAAGCTGAGAACTGAAACACAAAGGCATTATAAGTCTAATATTAATTTTAGTTACAAAATGCCTGAAATATAAATCAGGAGTGCTTAAATAAGCATAGTTTGAGTATGACGTACCAAAGAAAATGAAAAACATGCAGAAGAGGAACATATCTTGATATTCAAAATTTAATTTAATTAAGTAACAAATATGCTAAGTGCTAACCATACTGGGTTGGTTGGCAAATAAATGTGAGTATCGTTAGCCACTTGAGTTAGGTATCCGTATGCACCTTCAAAATAAAAACAATTGCCATGTCTAGCTCCACAGCTTAAAATATTGAGGTAGGTGGCCTATGATATTGCTTTGAGATGTACTATACAGAAGAGGAGCAACTTCAAATCCAACCGAACAACAACCAACATTGACATACCAAGAAATGCACACAGTTTGCCTGTGCCGCAAGGCCCGCTACTCTGCACGAGACTTGACATTTGAATATCATTATTTGTGTTCTAAACTAGTCGGTAATACAGTGAACCGCCAATGGTAGAAGGCTCCGTGGCTCCCCGTTCCCTCAACACTAGGTCCTCATCAACTGATAAAAGTTACGGAGCCCTATTCTCCGCAGTGTTAAAGCTGGAAATCGACTGATGGCTCTTCGACTGATGAATGCTGACGCTGTTCGCGGTAAGCATTTACAGCTATTCTGAATAGGCTACCAGCTTTGTACTTTGTAGACAAACATTGCGCATAAGACCTCATTGGGAAATTGAATGCTGCTACTAATTTAATATTTGTGCTCAGGCAGCTTGTATTTTGATGTTTGTCGTAGAAATAAAATGAAAATATGAAACAAAACTTAGCAGTTATCCTGCACATGCATACTTGCGTTGAAACGCTTATTTCTGGCTCCCTAAATCGCTTGTACAGATATTTTTCTGGCTCCGATATTATCAGCGAATCGGCGCTTTTTACCAGCCCTGCAAACGGCATCAGAGCACATCACATTACCTCGCCGGGGTGTGTTGCCAGGCCGCCGCAGTGTCGCCAGCGTCATTCCCACCGCCAATGTCTTCCAGTCTACCATCGCCAGGAATTAGTTCTTCCCGTTTCCCAGTGCCACTATCTTCTCGTCTACTAGAGGTCTCACTACCAAAATCACTATCACCTTGTCTCCGTGGGCTCCGAAACCATGTTGTTACCATCGTTACCATCACCATTCAACCCTGTTTGTCACAGCTTTAGATTCACCATCTCTACAATGCTCCTCCCACCAATAGTCCCAATTTCCCGCTCACCATCACCTCTCTGTCTGTCTGTCTGTCTGTCTCTCTCTCTCTCTCTCTCTCTCTCTCTCTCTCTCTCTCTCTCTCTCTCTCTCTCTCTCTCTCTCTCTCTCTCTCTCTCTCTCTCTCTCTCTCTCTCTGTCTCTGTCTCTGTCTCTGTCTCTGTCTCTGTCTCTGTCTCTGTCTCTGTCTCTGTCTCTGTCTCTGTCTCTGTCTCTGTCTCTGTCTCTGTCTCTGTCTCTGTCTCTGTCTCTGTCTCTGTCTCTGTCTCTGTCTCTGTCTCTGTCTCTGTCTCTGTCTCTGTCTCTGTCTCTGTCTCTGTCTCTGTCTCTGTCTCTGTCTCTGTCTCTGTCTCTGTCTCTGTCTCTGTCTCTGTCTCTGTCTCTGTCTCTGTCTCTGTCTCTGTCTCTGTCTCTGTCTCTGTCTCTGTCTCTGTCTCTGTCTCTGTCTCTGTCTCTGTCTCTGTCTCTGTCTCTGTCTCTGTCTCTGTCTCTGTCTCTGTCTCTGTCTCTGTCTCTGTCTCTGTCTCTGTCTCTGTCTCTGTCTCTGTCTCTGTCTCTGTCTCTGTCTCTGTCTCTGTCTCTGTCTCTGTCTCTGTCTCTGTCTCTGTCTCTGTCTCTGTCTCTGTCTCTGTCTCTGTCTCTGTCTCTGTCTCTGTCTCTGTCTCTGTCTCTGTCTCTGTCTCTGTCTCTGTCTCTGTCTCTGTCTCTGTCTCTGTCTCTGTCTCTGTCTCTGTCTCTGTCTCTGTCTCTGTCTCTGTCTCTGTCTCTGTCTCTGTCTCTGTCTCTGTCTCTGTCTCTGTCTCTGTCTCTGTCTCTGTCTCTGTCTCTGTCTCTGTCTCTGTCTCTGTCTCTGTCTCTGTCTCTGTCTCTGTCTCTGTCTCTGTCTCTGTCTCTGTCTCTGTCTCTGTCTCTGTCTCTGTCTCTGTCTCTGTCTCTGTCTCTGTCTCTGTCTCTGTCTCTGTCTCTGTCTCTGTCTCTGTCTCTGTCTCTGTCTCTGTCTCTGTCTCTGTCTCTGTCTCTGTCTCTGTCTCTGTCTCTGTCTCTGTCTCTGTCTCTGTCTCTGTCTCTGTCTCTGTCTCTGTCTCTGTCTCTGTCTCTGTCTCTGTCTCTGTCTCTGTCTCTGTCTCTGTCTCTGTCTCTGTCTCTGTCTCTGTCTCTGTCTCTGTCTCTGTCTCTGTCTCTGTCTCTGTCTCTGTCTCTGTCTCTGTCTCTGTCTCTGTCTCTGTCTCTGTCTCTGTCTCTGTCTCTGTCTCTGTCTCTGTCTCTGTCTCTGTCTCTGTCTCTGTCTCTGTCTCTGTCTCTGTCTCTGTCTCTGTCTCTGTCTCTGTCTCTGTCTCTGTCTCTGTCTCTGTCTCTGTCTCTGTCTCTGTCTCTGTCTCTGTCTCTGTCTCTGTCTCTGTCTCTGTCTCTGTCTCTGTCTCTGTCTCTGTCTCTGTCTCTGTCTCTGTCTCTGTCTCTGTCTCTGTCTCTGTCTCTGTCTCTGTCTCTGTCTCTGTCTCTGTCTCTGTCTCTGTCTCTGTCTCTGTCTCTGTCTCTGTCTCTGTCTCTGTCTCTGTCTCTGTCTCTGTCTCTGTCTCTGTCTCTGTCTCTGTCTCTGTCTCTGTCTCTGTCTCTGTCGTTGCCGTCGTCACCGACGCTCTGCACGTTCGTCGGTACCACTGCCAACACG
Organism: Amphibalanus amphitrite; assembly: GCF_019059575.1. Lineage (NCBI taxonomy): Eukaryota > Metazoa > Arthropoda > Thecostraca > Balanomorpha > Balanidae > Amphibalanus > Amphibalanus amphitrite. The sequence continues at coordinate 20,559 of NW_024883236.1, forward strand.
GTTAATTATTAGCCGACTCGGCAATTACCCTCCCCGACCGGTGCTGGCCATCGGTGGCGGGGGACGTTCGGCCTCTTGGGCCATCGGCAGCGACGCGCCGAGGGGAGAATCGACTCGTGTTCATCGGCTACGACGCGGCCGACACGGCGCCAGAATGACCGGCGTCTCGGGTGGCGAGGAGGGGAGGAGGGGAGTGGTCAGGGAGGGGCCAGGGGAGGGAAGGGGAGGGGAGGGGAGGGGAGGGGAGGGGAGCGGTCAGAGTGACCGACAGATGAGGTTCGGTGGATGGAAAACCGACGCCGAGTAGCCGTCGGCACGACGAAGATGAAGATTGAATGTAATTGATAGGTATGGATAGGGCGGGAATAATGGACTCGCATTTGTCAGTAGTAGCGCAGGCAAAGTGTAGGTCTATCATATCCAAAACTCTCAGCGAACCACGTACTTCACCAATCTGAGTAATCGTCAGATAAGTAAACGTAGAGCGGCAAACAATCAATGAAAAGGAGACCAGACAAGCCATTTCGCGACTCAGATTTGGTCGGAGTTGACTTGAGAAGTTGGAAGCAGCAGCGAACGAACTAGTCAGGTCGGCCGAAAGTTAGCTTTATGGACAGAACATATTTCCGTCTATCCGACCGCCACAAGTTGGGATTTTTACGGTTGTCGAACATCCAGTGCAGGGATTGGCTTACAGATATCGATTGTTGCATCGCCATACGAGGCAAGAGGCTCTGAGTCACATGTGTCTGTGTGAATTCACGTAGAATTAATGTTATCATGCATAGAAATAACAAAATAAAGAATATCTATTGTATGACTTTTAATTCAACGATGCAAGAAAAGAAGAAACTTTGAAATGGTATGTTTCTTCATTTGAAACGGGAATGTTTGCATTCTGTACCAAGAACGAGATTTAATTCCATCATATTTTTCAATATTGCAGTCTGAATTAGGACTAAAACTGGTTGCAACTGATCAACAATCACAGGGAATGTTATTTCAGAAATAAATAATAAAATAGGTAAGAAGCAAGAAACTAAAAAGTTTCAAGACATCAGATTTCAGAGCGCGGCATTTGTCACGCCGGATATGTAAGTATGGTACACGTTCTTTATCTTGTGATCAAATGTCCGCTGTGTTTCCGTTTTGCACCAGTCAGCGCTCATTATTACAGCATTGCCTTCTCTTACAAATTCTCTTGCTAAGTGACTTGACTTCAAACTCGTATCACAGCTGATTGAAATTGATAAAAACGCATTTTTATGTGGGAACACATGAACATACCAGCACAAAATTAATTTTGTTAAATCTAGTGAGGACCGAAGTAATTAAATGCGGAATAATGATGTTCGATTGTCATTGTCATCACTGACTCACACAACGCTCTGATTTGGTGTGAGTTGATGTTGTACTACTACCTTTGCCCATATGCAAGTAAATACAAGTAAACAAATTTTTAGGTTAGTATTCAAATGAAATAATTTGAATTCAGCTGTGAAAAGGCTTCGAAAAAATGTCATGCTGGCGACGCACGAAAACAAAGTTGTAACTCACCTCAGACCATCCAAGTAAATGAGACGTTCCCGGAAACAAGTTGTTTTATCACTTGCCTCTTTAGTCTTGGATGCTTGCTTCACTGCTGTCAATTATAACATGCTCCGTCTCCAATGAAACCAAGCCATTGCCCTTGGCTCACTTGCTCCGATGTCGGTAGGTCTGGTAACCATTCACAGACACCAGACAACAATCCTCGGTCAGAACACACTGCATATCACGACGCACTTACACTTCAAGTCATGGAGATAGCCACAACCACCTTTCCACCATCTACCTGAATCTCCTCACTCTCCTGTCCTCTGAGCATTCAAAGGGGAGAGACTCCTGTCCTCAGCACTCCCACTGAGGAAGCCCTCTGTCCTCTTTCCTCTCACCGAGGACGAACTGTGTTCACGGCGAACACTGACCGCCTCGTCGGTCGGACGTGCCCCGCCCCTCCACACGGCACGGCCCTCTTTGACCGACTGCCGAGCGGCCGGCCGACCCGGCACAGGCGGCGGAGGCGGGCGGTGGACGGTGGGCGGTGGGCGGTGGACGGTAGACGGCGGACGGTGGGCGGGGGGAGTCGGAGGCAGTGGCGGGGGAATAGGTGTGAAGGCTGGCTGTCCGTCCAAGCGTTCGGAGATGAAATAGGTATAATGCGATATGATACGGCTGCGGTGCGGCTGCTTTCATCCGCAGGTAAGTGGAGAACGCTGATGTGCGTCGGCAGGTTGAGAGGTGTCGAGAGGCAGTGGCTTTTATGACTTATTCCCTTACGTCAACCTACTTTTTTGGTTTTTTTTGTAGTACGACTGAGAAAAATAACGGCGGAAACTCCATAGCACGATAAAAACAAGTAAAGTCGAGAGACTTAACCCTATTAGTGGCAGGGGGGGTTGTTTTTATCCACCCCTCAGGTTTTTCGGGAATATCTCCGAAACCGCTGAAGCTACGATGCTGAAATTTTCTGACTTTTCCTAAAACTAAATTGGGCACATTCCCTGAAAATTTCAAGTTCATAACTTTACCAGGGGCGGCTCCAGAGCACTGGGAATTGGGGGGTCCTATTCGTGAAGCGAGTCATTTGGGCGAAGATCACGATGCTGCACCAGTTTTACGAACAGTGAATAAAAGGTATCATGTGATAACATATACAGTTATTGTGCATCCTCTTTTGACACGTTTTTGCTATAATAGGCGGATCCAGGCGTCCAAAAAGGGGGGTTATGTTTTACCTCCCAACATAGGTGCCCTGACACCGCCTATGCATTACCAATACAATTTTAGTCGTTCTCTCATAAGAAAATTATAACATAACAAGACCATTACCACCCTTTTTAGAAACAGTAGGGGAAGCCGGGGGAAGCCCGGGCGCGGGGGAAGCCCGGCCACCCCGTTTCCGGCTAAATTATTCACAATAAAATGCTCAACTGTTTGTCCTTTCAGCGTGGCAGCTAAGGTAACGCCAGCAAAAAAGTTAAGGCTAACAAAAATTGCATATTGTTAAAGTTATAGCGCAAAAATGATATTTTAAGGGTTTTTAGCTAAAAAGTGAGACATGTTGCACTGTTAATGTTATACCATACAGTACTAATATTTATACGAATGTTATGTAAGGACCGTTTAAGTGTTTGTAGTGAGGGGTGACGAGGCAGGCTGGCTTAAGTATGACATTTTTTTTCGAATATCGCTGTTCTAAAATAAAAATTAGCACATTGGGGTAACCCCGGGCGAGTGGCCAAGCTTACCCCCAACCGAGAGCAATGCCACTAAACCACTGTTTTCCGTGAGATAATAGGTACTGAGCAGGTTTGGTTTATACCTAGATCAAAGATAAATTTCGAAAATAAACATGTTATCATAGACGAAGCCAGTCATGTCACTTAAGGTAAACTAGGGTCAAACTACGTTTTTGCAGATAACGCGACAGGCAATGAAGCTAGAGCTTCAAAAATGGTGTCGCTGTGTTCTTCTTCATCAGCCGAGTCGAATGATATGCAATATGATGCATTAAGGTAAAAAGAAAAATAAATTTTAAGGAATTTCGAAATACACATTTTTTTGTCAATTTTGTATCACGATTTTCATCGACCTGAGGCCTCTTGCACCAAACTACCTACCTAGGTAAATTCAGATTTTACCTAGATTCTCTTGCACCAAACTACCTACCAAAAATCGCTACCGTGAAAATTTACCTAGAAATTCTACCGAGCGGCATAAGAATTTACCAATTGTTAAAGTCCGACCGGCTGTTTTCCTCTTGCACCGAAAGCCGGAAAGAAGAACTCGCGGAGGAATTTTTGACGGTTTGACGGTAAACGCGGGCTTCCAAAATAACTAGCAAAACCTTAGGTAAAATGATTCAATTAGTAACAATAGGCACAATACATGATAATCCACGGATACTTTTATGTAAATTAGGCATTACAAAATGTTTAGACAATGATAAATCAATGTTTTATGCAGGCACGTATCCAGGATTTCGCTCAGGGGGGGGGGGGCGACAGCCGAGAAGGGCCCGGAGGTCAGCCAAAAGGGGCTCCACAGCGACTGCCTATCCTGGCGTGTAAAAATTCGAGAATGTCGAAAAAACAGCAAATTTACGATAGAATTTGGCATTGTAAATGAAAATGCATTGTCTTGCGTTTCTCGACCTTGATAACATGTTTGCAGTTAGCTTCCGTTGAAGTTCGTTTTTGCAGTTCACTTCCGTTGAAGTTCGTTAACCCGCGCCCGGCCGGGGGGGGGGGCTGTTTGAACACCTCCTCCTTGCGGTTTTGCGTGGATATAAAAAAGAGGGATGAATCTTATCTACAGATATGAAAATTTTACACCCAGGTCGCTCAAGGTCAGGTCACCAGACCACGTCAAGTGACCTCACCTCAGAAAAGGTTAGAATGCTCTCCATAGCAACACCGACTGAACGATCGGCTTGAAACTTTTAGCGATTGATAAGAGTAACAGTATGTATAAAATGATTATCTCGAAATTTGCATACCGGTGGTGACATAAGGTCAAGTCAATTTTTGCGCCCTCTCCATTAGGTTTTATAAATGGGAGAAAATCGAAAGGTGCCTCTTTTAGGCAAACGTCATCCTAGGCACCCTCAATCACCTGGTTACATAAAAAATGACAACCTAAATCGGAAATTTGTACCCGTGACCCCTCCTAATGTCTATGGGGTCATCTCAGGTCACGAAACGTCTCCACAGCTTTTGACAATAGCATTTGTTAGAGACACGCTAGAGCGTTGAAAACACCTTAGATGTGTTCAGGCCTTATCGACGATACGGTTTGACGGATGTGCAACATGACCTTTCAGGTCAGGTCACCTTGAATTTAGTTCAAATTTTCTAAATGACCTGATAAGGTCAAATTATATGTAGTTCATTCGACGCGTCTCGACGAGAGTAACACGATGCTGACAAAAGAAATGTCGTGCCTTTTCCTGAGTCGAAAATTGTTAAAGAAAAAAGGTGTTTCATAAAAACGACTATTTTAAAAGTTTTTTCTCAAGAGGCTAAACCGTTAACCCGAGCACCGACGGGGGGGCTGTTATCCGCCCCCCCCCCCTTGAGGTTATGCGGGAAAACCGCGGCGCGTAGCGCCGCGAAATTTGGCATGACTATTTTCTCATTAATTTTACACATGGTGTGCAAGTTTGAACCTCCTAACTTTTAAGGTCAGATCACCAGGTTACTTCGAATGACCCAACCTCAAATCACTTTTTTGCAACTTTGTCACGTCGTGTCAGAGCTACAGTAGATAACGGAGTATGATTCGATGCGGATTGACTAGAGGATCACGATGGTGCCCTTAGTTTGTTCCTAGCTTGGCTAATTCGAAAGTTATTCGAGAAAAACTCTTCATATCTAGCGCCGTCATTTTGACTTTTTTTACCCCTGTGACGTCATCTTTGACCTGATCTGGAAATGACCTAATTAAAAATTGTAGACCTTGTCCGTGCGTACCCCATGCCGTTTACCGCTTGTCGCTATCTTGCTTCGTTCTTGAGATCTCAGGGGGCGGGCGGTCATCCGCCCCCCCCCCCCCGTCGGTTCTAAGTTGGCGCGGACCCCCGTCGGTGCGCGGGTTAATCGCAGGTCAATTCTGAGAACAGTTTACGGAAAGAACGTTAAAAGAACTATTGAATGCGTTTTTTTTGTGGCGCTGCAGCTCTGTTTGTACCCGGGTTATGCGCCGGAGTTGTCAAACAATGTTGAAATAGGCAAAATGTGACCTTTGCTGACTTATGGTGACCTGACCTTTGACCTGACCTAGAAAATGACCGAGTTACTTTCGGCATGATTTTTTTACGCTCTTCCGAATGCCACGTACGCTTACGTGTCGCTACGTGGCCCAGGAGCCGAGTTAGAGAGAGAGGGTGTTCAAACGCCTCCCCCCCACCGCCTGTCCCAAACGCCATCCGTGGCGCAACTATGGAGCTCATTTTGTTCGGAGAACTGTAAACAGGAGCAGCCCCATGAGGTCAGTCGAAAGGGTCCCATCATCGGCTGTTGCCTGTTCCTCGGGCCCCATGGCCTGGGCAGGGCATTCTCAGCGGGCCCTTCCGTTTCTGGGGCCCGGCCAGGACAAGCTGTTTCTGAGACTGGGCACGGAAGTGTATATCTGGGCTCGCTTTCTTGATACGTTGTCGAGGCCGAGGGACCAATACTTAAGCTCAAAAGCCTGCTTCAAGGCTTTCTGAGCGGGCCCTTCCGCTTTTGTAGACCTCCCGGGCCCCCGGTTGTCATTGGCTTGGCCCGGTCCGCTTGTGGGGCCCGGCTAGGGACCCATATGAGCACCGGCAAGACCCTATGGGCACTTTTTGGACCCGAAAGCCTGGGCAAGATCTTCTCAGCGGGCCCTTCCACATCTAGGGCACAGACAGGCCCTGTGACTGGGCACGGAAGAGGATTTTTTTCGGATCCGCTGACCATAACTTCTCCGGGGCCAATTAGCTCAAAAGCGATACCTTTGGGCCCGATAAGGGACCCGTTTGGAGTCCGGCAGGGCCATAGGGGCCCTTCCTCAAGCTCGAAGGCTCGAGCATATCCTTCTGAACGGGTCTTTCCGCTTTTGGGGCCCTGCCGGGCTCCAAATTGCCCTCGCCCTGCCCAAAAGTGGGCCGAAGGGCCCAGTTACGGACCTGTTTGTGGCCCGGCAGGGCCCCAGGGGCCCATCCGCGAACCAAAAAATTCGAACAAATCCTTCTGAACATGCCCTTCCGCTTTTTGGCTCAGCCGACCCCAAATTGTTCCTGACTAGGCCCCAAAGCGGGCCCTTCGGGCCCGCTTTCTTGCTGCCTAGCGGGCCCTACCGGGCCCGCTTTTGGGGCCCGGCAGGGCCCAGGGGGGGGGGGCGACCGCCCCCGTCGCCCCCCCTGGATACGTCCCTGGTTTTATGAGTGAATAATAATATAATTGACCAAATGCTCCATGGGTTCACAGAGGTGCTCCTCCGTACCAAGGCGATAAACCTCCGTAGCAGAACAGCCTGGTTGAAGACTCACTCGTTGCCATGGAAACGAAGCTTATTTGTTCAAGCAATTTAATATCAAAATAACTTCTATCGGTATTTACGTAAATGAAAAATGATTTCATAAAACCAAAATGTATATTAATAAAAACAATATCCATTTAATTGTTTTCTTTAGTTACTATTTGTTTGCGCCCACAAATAATTCGTCGCCAAACAGCCAATCAAAACAAATCCTAAAAACGCGAGCTGTCAAATTTACCTAGGTAGGTAGGTAGGATCAAGATTACTTGGTAGGATGGTGCAAGAGAAGTTACCGCCGTAGGTAGTTTTACTAGGTAGGTATTTTGCCGATTCTACCTAGCTAGGTATTTTGGTGCAAGAGGCCTGTACTGTATATGTGCTAGACGCTAGGTAAAATACCAGTAGTGACATAAACTCTAAGATGTCCAGAGCTAATCAGTACCTTAATAGTTCACTTTCCGTTAATATTTGGAAGACACATAATGGTTTCATCAACTCGTTGTAAAGCGCTGGGGAGGTGGCCGGCGTTACCCCTATGCCGGGCTTACCCCAGAAAAATCAACACTTTTTTAAAACTCGATTTTCTCAACCTTATACTTATTCCACGAAACAGATTTTTTGGGAAATCACGGCCAATGAACTTAGCTAGCTAACAGGATATTAACATTTTATACAGCACGTATGGTATGTAATAAAAATGAAAAAGAGCTTACTATGCCGGGCTTCCCCCGGCTTCCCCTACCAACAAAAACCTTATTTACTATACTTTTTGTGTACCCCCAATCTCAATGATCTGTACCAGCATCTGCGATGCTGGGCTCCGCATCGCGGGACCGCAGGTTGTTTGAGCAAGCACCTTTGTAAACGCAGCAAAAACGGCCGCCGCCAAACGAGAGGATGAGCCTTGCACGTGCAGACCGGAATGGGTGTGCTACGAACTGACATGCACTGCACTCTAGGACCGGGCAGCACTTGTCGAACAGCACTGCGGATCCGAAGGTTGGGACTTTAATTGTGGAAAACCGCCCGCCCGCCGCAAAACGCAAAACCGCAAAACTCGCAAAACGCACGCTCAAAACGCCAACGACAAAGCCGCAAAAAAAAACAATCGCCCGCAGGCACAAAACCGCAGAACAAAACGCAAAAAAAAAAGCCGCAAAAACGCCCGTCCGCCGCAAAACGCAAACACCGCAAAAAACGCAAATACCAACGCCACAAAAAAATCGCCCGCCGCCAAAGGCAAAACGCCGCAAAACACGGCCGCCCGCCTAAAACCGCAACACCGCAAATAACGCCCGGCCGCCGGCGACCGCAAAAAAACGGCCGCCCACCGCAAACTACAAAATGCCGCAAAAAACGGCCGCCCGCCGCAAACCGCAAAACGCCGCAAAAAACGGCCGGCCGCCGCAAACCGCCGCTAAAACGGCCGCCCGCCGCAAACCGCCGCTAAAACGGACGCCCGCCGCCAAACGCAAACACCGCAAAACACTCGTATCGCCCGCCCGCCCGCCGCCAAACACAAAAAAAACGCAAAAAAACGCCCGTAACGCACGCCCGCCCGCCGCCAACCGCAAAACGCCGCAAAAAAACGGCCGCCCGCCGCCAAACGAAAACACCGCAAAAAACGCAAAAACGGCCGCCCGCCGCCAAACGCAAACACCGAAAAAATGCAAACACCGCCGCAAAAACGCCCGCCGTAGGCAAAACGCAAACACTGACGCATTAAGACAAATATGACGCCCTGCGGCAAATGTGGTGCATTCATATCTGCCGTTTAAGCAGCCATCCCTCAATCAAAGCGCATCCTAATCGTCCAATGTTCGACAAAGTTACGCACATTCTGCACTTTGCGGCAAAAATGGCGCTTTGAGACAAACGTGGCGCACTGCGACAAACGTGGCGCATTTGTTCCTGTCGCTTAACAATTCATCAACCCACCAAAGTCTAGCCCAATTGGACTTAAACTGACAAAGTTATGTTCATTTGAATATTTCACTATAAAATATCTCCGCAACGGAGGTGCCCAAATTTGCACGTGTGCCACGTGACCGCCGGTGGTGTAAGCAGGACTTGTCTCCTCACTGATTGCACCATTTCAGTATTCCTGGCTTGTGCTGTTTTCGTGCTATAAGGCCACAAATCGGCAAACACACGATAATCTGGGAGGTACGCGACTCAAATACGTGGCCACGTGGCACGTGCCGGACCTCTGATAGTTTCACCGTTCAAGCCACGTGATGACCCATCAACGTGGCCATCAGCATGTAAAAAATGACCCCGGTCGGTGTCACCGTCCCTGAACAGTGGACGGCTAAACTCGAAAAACGGGAAAATTTAGGGAAATTTCACCTTCCGAATATATAATTTCCCCAGAATTTTCAATTCTTCATTTTACAAAAAAATCCGAGATAGCAGTTTTGTAGCCCCCTTCATTCTGTGCCTAAACCCATTTTCAGATCGACCCTATCATAAAAACTGACGACCTGACGGCTATTTCCCCCACTCCTTGCATTTCACAATGCTAGTATACTTAAGCACCAAAATTGACCCCGTGCCACGGCACGTGCAATAGCACGTGCGACACGTGACCACTAGTGCGACAAGCTGGACTCATCTGCTCACCGGCTGCACTGATTTGGTGTCGCTAGTTGAAGTCGTTTCCACGCCATAGGACCCCAAGTAGGCCAATGTCGGATTTTCCCGGATGTTACCCCATCAAACACGTTTGCACGTGGCACGTGCTTTTCAATCGCCCCATATCTGACCCATACCTTGTGGTAGCCGATACCCCGGGGCACAACATATTGGAACATTTTCAAAATCTAACGTGGAAATTTTTGACAAAATCGATTTGAAAATAATATTTCGAAATCGCCATAGGCTCAACATGGGGTAACTGTTTGTGACGATTACCCGAAATTTTGTCAATTATATTTTAAGTAATTACCACCGTCAGTTGGGGTGCCAGCCCGAGATCCGACCCTAAAAATATCAGCAAATATAATTGATGAAATTTTTCGCAAATCGCATTTTAATTTTTTCCCATGTTAACCCTATGGGAAAATGCACGTGCCGATTACCCCAAAACGGGCCATTATATGTCAAAACGAAGCATAACAACATGTTCTATGGTCGTTTCTCAACAGGTCCTGAAAGTTTAAACAAAATCGTATCATATAATTTTGTGCAATGAACGAATGAAAATGTCTCTGCAAAAACGCCCATTGACTTAACATGGGGAGCGAAAAAAGTTCATCTTTGACCTCGTGCAAAGGCACGTTACGAAATTCTGAGGGGTATACGGCGCACACTAGCGTGTACCCAAACATGTTTGCCATAAAATTCTAGGAAGAAAACCACCGCCTTCTTGGCTCGTTTTTCCGCCATTCGCGATCGCGCAAAAAGTGTCCAAAACCCCGTTGACTTAACATGGGCGAAAATTGAAATGCACGTGCCACGTGCCACGAGGTTTTAAGCGAGTAGCGACCGGTGCCATCAGGTAGATCGCCTGCTGGAGCCCATACCCTGAAATTTTTACGAAGATTGAGCGATTCGTTTAGGCCCCGGTCAAGTTGTACTGATTCGCGGCCAGACTTGCAAAACATAGCCCGGAGAAGGACCGCTCCGGTTGTTTTTCAATAGACCCAGCATCTGCGATGCTGGGCTCCGCATCGCGGGACCGCAGGTTGTTTGAGCAAGCACCTTTGTAAACGCAGCAAAAACGCCCGCCGCCAAACGAGAGGATGAGCCTTGCACGTGCAGACCGAAGTCGGTGTGCTACGAACTGACGTGCACGGCACCCTATTCGCCGGTCTATAGCGGTGTGCCAAATTTGAGTGCAATCGACCCGGCCGTTTTCGAGATCTGGAAGCGACACCCTGCACGTGCGCACGTGCAGCCTGGGTCCCAATTGACTTGTGCACGGCACTCTATTCGCCGGTTTCTAGCGATGTACCAAATTTAATCTGAATCGGCCCAGCCGTTTCCAAGATCTGTAAACGACCCCTACACGTGCGCACGCGCAGCTGCACCCCAACCGCGGCACATGAAAATACATACTTACTGACTTGTGCACGGCACCCTACTAACTAGCCTCTAGTGGTATGCCAAATTTGAGCTCAATCGGCCCAGCCGTTCTTGAGATCTGGAAGCGTCAGCCTGCACGTGCGCACGTGCCAAATGGGTCCCACCTGACTTGTGCACGGCACCCTACTAGCCGATCCCTAACGGTGTGCCAAGTTTCATCACAATCGGCCCGGCCGTTCTCGAGATCTGGAAGCGTCACCCTGCACGTGTGCACGTGCAATAGCACCCCAACCGTGACACATGGAAATGCATTGCCCGGTGGGTGTCTACATCCATGCCAAGTCTCAGTGCAATCGGCAAAGTAACTACAGAGTTATTAGACTTGTAACCGAACTGACACCTCTTCGTTTTGCACGTGGCACGTGCATTAGGGGTCACCCATACGTATCGAGAACAGCACACTACGTGTAAGAAAGGAAGAAGCTATCCCACACAAAAGACCGCGAGTGAATCGGTCCAGTGGTTGCAGAGATATAAGGTTTGTAAAGGCGCCCCCACGGCGGCCTACTGCTAATATTTAGCAATAATCAGTGTCGCATCCGCACACGGGAGGTATCCCCGTCACCTGTTCGTATAGTCTAATGTGGTTGGGTTCAAGTCACAGTCGAGCCCTGCTTTTTTACAACTTTTCTTAAAAACGGCACATCGTGCAGTGACGTCCTATGCATCATTGGAAAGAGCATCGAAAGTTGTATATTTTATTAACTTTTCACTTTGATACATCTGCAACGTAAAAAGTTATTAAGCAACAAAGACGCTCCCATTGACTTTCCATGTTAAACATTTTAAATTTCAAATTAACTTTATAAGAAAAAATGAGTTTTGCCAGCTTAACGAAGCATAAAGGCATGTACTATGGTCTTTCTTCTACAAGATGTATGAGTTTGGGCGAAATCTATCTCTAAAATTTTGTACAAAGATCGAATGAAAATGTCTCCGCAAAGTCTCGGCATCGCCGTCCATTGACTTAACATGGGACACAGCAAAATTCCAACTTTGACCTCGTGCAAAGACACGTTCAGAGATTCTGAGGGGTATACAGCGCACACTGGCGTGTACCCAAACGTGTTTGCCATAAAATGCTGGGAAGAAAACCACCTCCTTCTTGGCTCGTTTTCCCGTTATTGGCGATCGCGCAAAAAGTGTCCAAAACCCCATTGACTTAACATGGGGAAAATGGAATCGCACGTGCCACGCGCAAAAGACTTCTTAGCGAGTACCGACCGGTGCCATCAGGTAGATCGCCTCCGGGAACCCATACCCTGAACTTTTTACTAAGATTGAGCGATTCGTTTAGGCCCCTACCAAGTTGCCCCAATTCGCTGCCAGACTTGCAAAACATAGCCCGGACAACGACCGCTCCGGTTGTTTTTCAATAGAAAAACACAATTCTAACGAATAGTGTTTGTCTTTTTCAAACAACCTGCGGTTAAAAACACAATTCTAACGAATAGTGTTTGTCTTTTCAAACAACCTGCGGTTACCAGCATCTGCGATGCTGGGCTCCGCATCGCGGGACCGCAGGTTGTTTGAGCAAGCACCTTTGTAAATGTTTGAGCAAACACCTCTGTAAACGCAGCAAAAACGCCCGCCGCCAAACGAGAAGATGAGCCTTGCACGTGCAGACCGGAGTCGGTGTGCTACGGACTGACGTGCACGGCACCCTATACGCCGGTCTATAGCGGTGTGCCAAATTTGAGTGCAATCGACCCGGCCGTTTTCGAGATCTGGAAGCAACACCCTGCACGCGCGCACGTGCAACCTGGATCCCAATTGTCTTGTGCACGGCACTCTATTCGCCGGTTTCTAGCGATGTACCAAATTTAATCTGAATCGGCCCAGCCGTTTCCAAGATCGGGAAACGACCCCTACCCGTGCGCACGTGCAGCTGCACCCCAACCGTGGCACATGAAAATACATACTAACTGACTTGTGCACGGCACACTACTAACCAGTCTCTAGCGGTATGCCAATTTTGAGCACAGTCGGCCCAGCCGTTCTTGAGATCTGGAAGCGTCAGCCTGCACGTGCGCACGTGCCAAATGGGTCCCATCTGAGTTGTGCACGGCACCCTACTCGCCGATCCCTAACGGTGTGCCAACTTTGATCACAATCGGCCCAGCCGTTCTCGAGATCTGGAAGCGTCACCCTGCCCGTGCGCACGTGCAACTGCACCCCAACCGTGACACACGGAAATGTATTGCCCGGCGGTTGCCTACATCCATGCAAAGTATCAGTGCAATCGGCAAAGTAACTACAGAGTTATTAGACTTGTTACCGAACTGAGACCTCTTCGTTTTGCACGTGGCACGTGCATTAAGGGTCACCCATGCGCATCGAGAATAGCACACTACGTGTAAGAATGGAAGAGGCTATCCCACACAAAAGACGGCGAGTGAATCGGTCAAGCAGTTGTGGAGATATAAGCTTAGCAAAGGCACACACACAACGGCCGACTGCCAATAATAAGCAATAATCAGTGTCGCGTCCGCACATGGGAGGTGTCCCCTTCACCTGTTCGTATACTCTAATGTGGTTGGGTTCAAGTCACAGTCGAGCCCTGATTTTTTACAGCTTTTCTTAAAAACGGCACATCATGCAGTGACGTTCTATGCACCAGTGGAAAGAGCATCAGAAGTTGTATATTATATTAACTTTTCACCTATATGTCTTACTAAAGATAAAAGTTATAGAGGAATAAAGACGCTCCCATTGACTTTCCATGTTAAAAATTTTAAATTTCAAATTAACTTTAAAAGAAAAAATTAGTTTTGCCACCTTAACGAAGCATACCAGCAAGTACTATGCTCTTTCCTCTACAAGATATAAGAGTTTGGGCGAAATCTATCTCTAAAATTTTGTACAAAGATCGAATGAAAATGTCTCTGCAAAGTCTCGATATCGCCGTCCATTGACTTAACATGGGACACAGCAAAATTCCAACTTTGACCTCGAGCAAAGACACGTTACGAACTTCTGAGGGGTATACGGCGCACACTGGCGTGTACCGGAACGTGTTTGCCATAAAATGCTGGGAAGAAAACCACCCCTTTCTTGGCTCGTTTTTCCGCCATTCGCGATCGCGCAAAAAGTGTCCAAAACCCCGTTCACTTAACATGGGGAAAATGGAATCGCACGTGCCACGTGCCACGAGGTTTTAAGCGAGTAGCGACCGATGCCATCAGGTAGATCGCCTCCGGGAGCCCATACACTGAACTTTTTACGAAGATTGTACATTTCGTCTAGGCCCCACCCAAGTTGCCCCAATTCGCGGCCAGACTTGCAAAACATAGCCCGGACAACGACCGCTCCGGTTGTTTTTCAATAGACCAGCATCTGCGATGCTGGGCTCCGCATCGCGGGACCGCAGGTTGTTTGAGCAAGCACCTTTGTAAACCGGCATCTGCGATGCCGGGCTCCGCATCGCGGGACCGCAGGTTGTTTGAGCAAGCACCTTTGTAAACGCAGCAAAAACGCCCGCCACCAAACGAGAGGATGAGCCTTGCACGTGCAGACCGGAGTCGGTGTGCTACGGACTGACGTGCACGGCACCCTATTCGTCGGTCTATAGCGGTGTGCCAAATTTGAGTGCAATCGACCCGGCCGTTTTCGAGATCTGGAAGCGACACCCTGCACGTGCGCACGTGCAGCCTAGGCCCCAATTGACTTGTGCACGGCACTCTATTCGCCGGTTTCTAGCGGTGTACCAAATTGGAGCTCAATCGGCCCCGTCAATTTCAAGATCTGGAAGCGACCCCTACACGTGCGCTCGTGGAGCTGCACCCCAACCGTGGCACATGAAAATACATACTAACTGACTTGTGCACGGCACCCTACTAACCAGTCTCTAGCGGTATACCAAATTTGAGCACAGTCGGCCCGGCCGTTCTTGAGATCTGGAAGCGTCAGCCTGCACGTGCGCACGTGCATAACGGGTCCCATCTGACTTGTGCACGGCACCCTACTTACCAGCCTCTAGCGGTGTGCCAACTTTGATCACAATCGGCCCAGCCGTTCTCGAGATCTGGAAGCGTCACCCTGCCCGTGTGCACGTGCAGCGGCACCCCAACCGTGACACATGGAAATGCATTGCGCGGCAGGTGCCTACAACCATGCCAAGTATCAGCGCAATCGGCAAAATAACAACAGAGTTATAAGACTTGCCACCGAACTGACGCCTCTTCGTTTTGCACGTGGCACGTGCATTAGGGGTCACCCATACGCATCGAGAATAGCACACTACGTGTAAGAAAGGAAGAAGCTATCCCACACAAAAGACCGCGAGTGAATCGGTCCAGTGGTTGCAGAGATATAAGGTTTCTAAAGGCACCCCACAGGCGGCCGAATGCTAATATTTAGCAATAATCAGTGTCGCATCCGCACACGGGAGGTATCCCCGTCACCTGTTCGTATACTCTAATGTGGTTGGGTTCAAGTCACAGTCGAGCCCTGATTTTTTACAGCTTTTCTTAAAAACGGCACATCGTGCAGTGACGTCCTATGCATCAGTGGAAAGAGCATCAAAAGTTGTATATTATATTAACTTTTCACCTATATATCTTACTAAAGATAAAAGTTATAGAGGAATAAAGACGATCCCATTGACTTTCCATGTAAAAAATTTTAAATTTCAAATTAACTTTAAAAGAAAAAATGAGTTTTGTCACCTTAACGAAGCATACCAGCAAGTACTATGCTCTTTCCTCTACAAGATATAAGAGTTTGGGCGAAATCTATCTCTAAAATTTTGTACAAAGATCGAATGAAAATGTCTCTGCAAAGTCTCGACATCGCCGTCCATTGACTTAATATGGGACACAGCAAAATTCCAACTTTGACCTCGTGCAAAGACACGTTCCGAGATTCTGAGGGGTATACAGCGCACACTAGCGTGTACCCAAACGTGTTTGCCATAAAATGCTGGGATGAAAACCACCCCTTTCTTGGCTCGTTTTTCCGCCATTCCCGATGGCGCAAAAAGTGTCCAAAACCCCGTTGACCTAACATGGGGAAAATGGAATCGCACGTGCCACGTGCCACGAGGTTTTAAGCGAGTAGCGACCGGTGCCATAAGGTAGATCGCCTCCGGGAGCCCATACACTGAACTTTTTACGAAGATTGTACATTTCGTCTAGGCCCCTACCAAGTTGCCCCAATTCGCTGCCAGACTTGCAAAACATAGCCCGGACAACGACCGCTCCGGTTGTTTTTCAATAGAAAAACACAATTCTAACGAATAGTGTTTGTCTTTTCAAACAACCTGCGGTTACCAGCATCTGCGATGCTGGGCTCCGCATCGCGGGACCGCAGGTTGTTTGAGCAAGCACCTTTGTAAGCGCAGCAAAAACGCCCGCCGGCAAACGAGAGGATGAGCCTTGCACGTGCAGACCGGAGTCGGTGTGCTACGGACTGACGTGCACGGCACCCTATTCGCCGGTCTATAGCGGTGTGCCAAATTTGAGTGCAATCGACCCGGCCGTTTCCGAGATCTGGAAGCGACACTCTGCACGTGCGCACGTGCAACCTGGGTCCCAATTGACTTGTGCACGGCACTCTATTCGCCGGTCTCTAGTGGTGTACCAAATTTAATCTGAATCGGCCCAGCCGTTTCCAAGATCTTGAAGCGACCCCTACACGTGCGCACGTGCAGCTGCACCCCAACCGTGGCACATGAAAATACATACTAACTGACTTGTGCACGGCACCCTACTAACCAGTCTCTAGCGGTATGCCGAATTTGAATGCAATCGGCCCAGCCGTTCCTGAGATCTGGAAGCGTCACCCTGCACGTGCGCACGTGCAAGATGGGTCCTAACTGACTTGCGCACGGCACCCTACTAACCGGTCTCTAGCGGTGTACCAAATTTGAAGTCAATCGGCCCGGCCGTTCTCGAGATCTCGAAGCGTCACCCTGCACGTGCGCACGTGCAGTTGCACCCCAACCGTAGCACATGAAATGGCATGGTCCGGCGGGTGCCTACATCCTTGTGTAGTTTCAGCGCAATCGGCCCAGTAATTGCCGAGTTATTGCACTTATTACAAAACTGACACCTCTCCGTATTACACGTGTCACGTGCAGTAGGGGTCACCCGCATGCATCGTCCATAGTAAAATACTTCTAAGAAGGGTATACGCTACCCCACACAAAAAACCGCAAGTGTATTGGTCCAGTGGCTGCGGAGATATAAGTCGTACAAAAACGTCCCCACGGCGGCCGGCTGCTAATGTTTAGTATTAAATCGCATCCTTCAATGGGAGGTATCCCTGTCGCCTGTTCGTATACTGTCTGAGCCAAGACCATATATAGGTCTGAGCTCAAATCTCGGTAAAGTCGTGCTTTTTTACCAAATTCCTCAAAAACGGCACAACGTGCAATAACGTTCTATATATCATTGGAAAGAGCATCAAAAGTTGTATAACCTATCAACTTTTCACTTAAATATATCTCAACTGTAAAAAGTTATTAAGCAACAAAGACGCTCCCATTGACTTTCCATGTTAAAATTTTTCATTTTTAAACGAGCCTAAAAAGAACAAACGAATTCTGACAGCTTAAAGAAGCAAAACAACAAGTTCTATGGTCTTTTCTCAACAAGTCCTGAAGGTTTAAACAAAATCGTATCATATAATTTTGTACAATGAGCGAATGAAAATGTCTCTGCAAAAACGCCCATTGACTTAACATGGGGAGCGAAAAAAGTTCAACTTCAAACTCGTGCATCTCAAGTTAACGAATTCTGACGGGTATACGGCGCACACGGGCGTGTACCTGAACGTGTCGGTCATAAAATGGTGTGCAGCAAACCATACCTTGTTCCGCGATTTTTTCCGCTATTCGCGATCGCGCAAAAAGTGTTCAAAACCCCATTGACTTAATATGGGGAAAATGGAATCGCACGTGCCACGTGCCACGAGGTTTTAAGCGAGTAGCGACCGATGCCATCAGGTAGATCGCCTGCGGGAGCCCATACACTGAACTTTTTACGAAGATTGAGCGATTCGTCTAGGCTGCGACCAAGTTGTACTGATTCGCGGCCAGACTTGCAAAACATAGCCCGGAGAACGACCGCTCCGGTTGTTTTTCAATAGAAAAACACAATTCTAACGAATAGTGTTTGTCTTTTCAAACAACCTGCGGTTACCAGCATCTGCGATGCTGGGCTCCGCATCGCGGGACCGCAGGTTGTTTGAGCAAGCACCTTTGTAAACGCAGCAAAAACGCCCGCCGCCAAACGAGAGGACGAGCATTGCACGTGCAGACCGGAGTCGGTGTGCTACGAACTGACGTGCACGGCATCCTATTCGCCGGTCTATAGCGGTGTGCCAAATTTGAGTGCAATCGACCCGGCCGTTTTCGAGATCTGGAAGCGACACCCTGCACGTGCGCACGTGCAACCTGGGTCCCAATTGACTTGTTCACGGCACTCTATTCGCCGGTCTCAAGCGGTGTACCAAATTTGAGCTAAATCGGCCCAGCCAATTTCAAGATCTGGAAGCGACCCCGACACGTGCGCACGTGCAGCTGCACCCCATCCATGGCACATGAAAATACATACTAACTGACTTGTTCACGGCACCCTACTACCCAGTCTCTAGTGGTATGCCAAATTTGAGCGCAGTCGGTCCAGCCGTTCTTTAGATTTGGAAGCGTCAGCCTGCACGTGCGCACGTGCAAACTGGATCCCATCTGACTTGTGCACGGCACCCTACTAACCGGTCTCTAGCGGTGTACCAAATTTGAGCTCAATCGGCCCAGCCGTTCTCGAGATCTGGAAGCGTCACCCTGCACGCGCGCACGTGCAGTTGCACCCCAACCGTAACACATGGTCTAATGAATCAACAACCTGCGGTTAATCTGAATAGGCACAGCCGTTTCCAAGATCTGGAAGCGACCCCTACACGTGCGCACGTGCAGCTGTACCCCAACCTTCGCACATGGAAATACATGCTTACTGACTTGTGCACGGCACCCTACTAACCAGTCTCTAGTGGTATTCCAAATTTGAGCACAGTCGGCCCGGCCGTTCTCGAGATATGGAAGCGTCAGCCTGCACGTGCGCACGTGCAAACTGGGTCCCATCTGACTGGTGCACGACACCCTACTCGCCAAGCCCTAACGGTGTGCCAACTTTGATCACAATCGGCCCAGCCGTTTTTGAGATCTGGAAGCGTCACCCTGCCCGTGCGCACGTGCAGCGGCACCCCAACCGTGACACATGGAAATGCATTGCGGGGCGGGTGCCTACATCCATGCCAAGGATCAGCGCAATCGGCAAAATAACTACAGAGTTATTACACTTGCTACCGAACTGACACCTCTTCGTTTTGCACGTGGCACGTGCATTAGGGGTCACCCATACGCATCGAGAGTAGCACACTACGTTTGGGAAAGGAAGAAGCTATCCCACACAAAAGACCGCGAGTGAATCGGTCCAGTGGTTGCAGAGATATAACCTTTGCAAAGGCGCCCCATAACGGCCGACTGCTAATATTCAGCAATAATCAGTGTCGCGTCCGCACATGGGAGGTGTCCCCTTCACCTGTTCGTATATTCTAATGTGGTTGGGTTCAAGTCACAGTCGAGCCCTGCTTTTTTACAACTTTTCTTGAAAACGGCACACCGTGCAGTGACGTTCTATACATCAGTGGAAAGAGCATCAAAAGTTGTATATTATATTAACTTTTCACCTATGTATATTACTAACGATAAAAGTTATAGAGGAATAAAGACGCACCCATTGACTTTCCATGTAAAAAATTTTCATTTTCAAACGAACTTTATTAGAAAAAACGATTTCTGCCAGCTTAACGAAGCATACCAACATGTACTATGCTCCTTTCTCTACAAGATATAAGAGTTTGGGCGAAATCTATCTCTAAAATTTTGTACAAAGATCGAATGAAAATGTCTCTGCAAAGTCTCGACATCGCCGTCCATTGACTTAACATGGGACACAGCAAAATTCCAACTTTGACTTTGTGCATAGAGGTGTTACGAGATTCTGGCGGGTATACGGCGCACACGAGCGTGTACCTGAACGTGTTTGCCATAAAATGCTGGGAAGAAAACCACCACTTCCTTGGCTCGTTTTTCCGCCATTCGCGATCGCGCAAAAAGTGTCCAAAACCCCGTTCACTTAACATGGGGAAAATGGAATCGCACGTGCCAAGCGCAAAAGACTTCTTAGCGAGTAGCGACCGATGCCATCAGGTAGATCTCCTCCGGGAGCCCATACACTGAACTTTTTACGAAGATTGTACATTTCGTCTAGGCCCCACCCAAAATGTCTCGATTCGCTGCCAGACTTGCAAAACATAGCCCGGAGAACGACCGCTCCGGTTGTTTTTCAATAGAAAAACACAATTCTAACGAATAGTGTTTGTCTTTTCAAACAACCTGCGGTTATGTTTGGGCAAGCACCTTTGTAAACGCAGCAAAAACGCCCGCCGCCAAACGAGAGGATGAGCCTTGCACGTGCAGACCGGAGTCGGTGTGCTACGGACTGACGTGCACGGCACCCTATTCGCCGGTCTATAGCGGTGTGCCAAATTTGAGTGCAATCGACCCGGCCGTTTTCGAGATCTGGAAGCGACACCCTGCACGTGCGCACGTGCAGCCTGGGCCCCAATTGACTTGTGCACGGCACCCTATTCGCCGGTTTCTAGCGATGTACCAAATATAATATGAATCGGCCCAGCCGTTTCCAAGATCGGGAAACGACCCCTACACGTGCGCACGTGCAGCTGCACCCCAACCGCGGCACATGAAAATACATACTTACTGACTTGTGCACGGCACCCTACTAACCAGTCTCTAGTGGTATGCCAAATTTGAGCACAGTCTGTCCAGCCGTTCTTGAGATCTGGAAGCGTCAGCCTGCACGTGCGCACGTGCATAACGGGTCCCATCTGACTTGTGCACGGCACCCTACTAACCAGCCTCTAGCGGTGTGCCAAGTTTGATCACAATCGGCCCAGCCGTTCTCGAGATCTGGAAGCGTCACCCTGCCCGTGCGCACGTGCAGCGGCACCCCAACCGTGACACATGGAAATGCATTGCCGGGTGCGTGCCTACATCCATGCCAAGTACCAGCACAATCGGCAAAATAACTACAGTTATTAGACTTGCTACCGAACTGATATCTCTTCGTTTTGCACGTGGCACGTGCATTAGGGGTCACCCATACGCATCGAGTATAGCGCACTACGTGTAAGAAAGGAAGAGGCTATCCCTCACAAAAGACCGCGAGTGAATCGATCAAGCGGCTGTGGAGATATAAGCTTCGCAAAGGCGCCCCCACGGCGGCCGACTGCTAATAATTAGCAATAATCAGTGTCGCGTCCGCACATGGGAGGTGTCCCCTTCACCTGTTCGTATATTCTAATGTGGTTGGGTTCAAGTCACAGTCGAGCCCTGCTTTTTTACAACTTTTCTTAAAAACGGCACATCGTGCAGTGACGTCCTATGCATCAGTGGAAAGAGCATCAAAAGTTGTATATTATATTAACTTTTCACCTATATATCTTACTAAAGATAAAAGTTATAGAGGAATAAAGACGCTCCCATTGACTTTCCATGTTAAAAATTTTAAATTTCAAATTAACTTTAAAAGAAAAAATGAGTTTTGCCACCTTAACGAAGCATACCAGCAAGTACTATGCTCTTTCCTCTACAAGATATAAGAGTTTGGGCGAAAGCTATCTCTAAAATTTTGTACAAAGATCGAATGAAAATGTCTCTGCAAAGTCTCGACATCGCCGTCCATTGACTTAACATGGGACACAGCAAAATTCCAACTTTGACCTCGTGCAAAGACACGTTCCGAGATTCTGAGGGGTATACAGCGCACGCTAGCGTGTACCCAAACTTGTTTGCCATAAAATGCTGGGAAGAAAACAACCTCCTTCTTGGCTCGTTTTCCCGCCATTCGCGATCGCGCAAAAAGTGTCCAAAACCCCGTTGACTTAACATGGGGAAAATGGAATCGCACGTGCCACGCGCAAAAGACTTCTTAGCGAGTAGCGACCGGTGCCATCAGGTAGATCGCCTGCGGGAGCCCATACCCTGAACTTTTTACGAAGATTGTACATTTCGTCTAGGCCCCCGTCAAGTTGTACTGATTCGCGGCCAGACTTGCAAAACATACCCCGGACAACGACCGCTCCGGTTGTTTTTCAATAGAAAAACACAATTCTAACGAATAGTGTTTGTCTTTTCAAACAAAATACACGTGCGCACGTGCAGCCTGGGCCCTAATTGACTTGTGCACGGCACTCTATTCGCCGGTTTCTAGCGATGTACCAAATTTAATCTGAATCGGCCCAGCCGTTTCCAAGATCGGGAAACGACCCCTACACGTGCGCACGTGCAGCTGCACCCCAACCGCGGCACATGAAAATACATACTTACTGACTTGTGCACGGCACCCTACTAACTAGTCTCTAGTGGTATGCCAAATTTGAGCACAGTCGGTCCAACCGTTCTTGAGATATGGAAGCGTCAGCCTGCACGTGCGCACGTGCAAACTGGGTCCCATCTGACTTGTGCACGGCACCCTACTCGCCGAGCCCTAACGGTGTGCCAACTTTGATCACAATCGGCCCAGTCGTTCTCGAGATCTGGAAGCGTCACCCTGCCCGTGCGCACGTGCAGCGGCACCCCAACCGTGACACATGGAAATGCATTGCGCGGCGGGTGCCTACAACCATGCCAAGTATCAGCGCAATCGGCAAACTAACTACAGAGTTATTAGACTTGTTACTGAACTGACTTCTTTTCGTTTTGCACGTGGCACGTGCATTAGGGGTCACCCATACGCATCGAGAGTAGCACACTACGTGTAAGAAAGGAAGGAGCTATCCCACACAAAAGACCGCGAGTGAATCGGTCCAGTGGTTGCAGAGATATAAGGTTTGTACAGGCACCCCACAGGCGGCCTACTGCTAATATTTAGCAATAATCAGTGTCGCATCCGCACACGGGAGGTATCGCCGTCACCTATTCGTATACTCTAATGTGGTTGGGTTCAAGTCACAGTCGAGCCCTGCTTTTTTACAACTTTTCTTAAAAACGGCACATCGTGCAGTGACGTTCTATACATTATTGGAAAGAGCATCGAAAGTTGTATGTTTTATTAACTTTTCACTTTGATATATCTGTAACGTAAAAAGTTATTAAGCAACAAAGACGCTCCCATTGACTTTCCATGTTAAAAATTTTCATTTTCAAACGAACTTTATTAGAAAAAAACGATTTCTGCCAGCTTAACGAAGCATAACGGCATGTACTATGCTCTTTCCTTTACAAGATATAAGAGTTTGGGCGAAATCTATCTCTAAAATTTTGTACAAAGATCGAATGAAAATGTCTCTGCAAAGTCTCGACATCGCCGTCCATTGACTTAACATGGGACACAGCAAAATTCCAACTTTGACCTCGTGCAAAGACACGTTCCGAGATTCTGAGGGGTATACAGCGCACACTAGCGTGTACCCAAACGTGTTTGCCATAAAATGCTGGGAAGAAAACCACCTCTTCCTTGGCTCGTTTTCCCGCTATTGGCGATCGCGCAAAAAGTGTCCAAAACCCCGTTCACTTAACACGGGGAAAATGGAATCGCACGTGCCACGTGCCACGAGGTTTTAAGCGAGTAGCGACCGATGCCATAAGGTAGATCGCCTCCGGGAGCCTATACACTGAACTTTTTACGAAGATTGTACATTTCGTCTAGGCCCCAATCAAGATGTCTCGATTCGCTGCCAGACTTGCAAAACATAGCCCGGAGAACGACCGCTCCGGTTGTTTTTCAATAGAAAAACACAATTCTAACGAATAGTGTTTGTCTTTTCAAACAACCTGCGGTTATGTTTGTCATATTAAAATGTACGTAGCCCCATGACACTCTACTTTCCAAGATCTGGAAACGACCCCTACACGTGCGCACGTGCAGCTGCACCCCAACCGTGGCACATGAAAATACATACTTACTGACTTGTACACGGCACCCTACTAACCAGTCTCTAGCGGTATGCCAAATTTGAGCACAGTCGGCCCAGCCGTTCTTGAGATCTGGAAGCGTCAGCCTGCACGTGCGCACGTGCCAAATGGGTCCCATCTGAGTTGTGCACGGCACCCTCCTCGCCGATCCCTAACGGTGTGCCAACTTTGATCACAATCGGCCCAGCCGTTCTCGAGATCTGGAAGCGTCACCCTGCCCGTGCGCACGTGCAGCGGCACCCCAACCGTGACACATGGAAATGCATTGCGGGGCGGGTGCCTACATCCATGCCAAGGATCAGCGCAACCGGCAAACTAACTACAGAGTTATTAGACTTGCTACCGAACTGACACCTCTTCGTTTTGCACGTGGCACGTGCATTAGGGGTCACCCATACGCATCGAGAGCAGCACACTACGTGTAAGAAAGGAAGGAGCTATCCCACACAAAAGACCGCGAGTGAATCGGTCAAGCGGTTGTGGAGATATAAGCTTAGCAAAGGCGCACCCACAACGGCCGACTGCCAATAATAAGCAATAATCAGTGTCGCGTCCGCACATGGGAAGTGTCCCCTTCACCTGTTCGTATACTCTAATGTGGTTGGGTTCAAGTCACAGTCGAGCCCTGCATTTTTACAACTTTTCTTGAAAACGGCACATCGTGCAGTGACGTTCTATACATCGTTGGAAAGAGCATCGAACGTCGTATATTATATCAACTTTTCACCTATATATATTACTAACGATAAAAGTTATAGAGGAATAAAGACGCTCCCATTGACTTTCCATGTTAAAAATTTTAATTTTCTTTTTTAGAAAAAAAAACGATTTCTGCCAGCTTAACGAAGCATACCAGCATGTACTTTGCTCCTTTCTCTACAAGATATAAGAGGTTGGGCGAATTCTATCTCTAAAATTTTGTACAAAGATCGAATGAAAATGTCTCTGCAAAGTCTCGACATCGCCGTCCATTGACTTAACATGGGACACAGCAAAATTCCAACTTTGACTTTGTGCATCGAGGTGTTACGAGATTCTGGCGGGTATACGGCGCACACTGGCGTGTACCGGAACGTGTTTGCCATAAAATGCTCGGAAGAAAACCACCTCTTCCTTGGCTCGTTTTCCCGCCATTCGCGATCTCGCAAAAAGTGTCCAAAACCCCGTTGACTTAACATGGGGAAAATGGAATCGCACGTGCCACGTGCCACGAGGTTTTAAGCGAGTAGCGACCGGTGCCATAAGGTAGATCGCCTCCGGGAGCCCATACACTGAACTTTTTACGAAGATTGTACATTTCGTCTAGGCCCCAATCAAGATGTCTCGATTCGCTGCCAGACTTGCAAAACATAGCCCGGAGAACGACCGCTCCGGTTGTTTTTCAATAGAAAAACACAATTCTAACGAATAGTGTTTGTCTATTTCAAACAACCTGCGGTTACGGAGAAGGACCGCTCCGGTTGTTTTTCAATAGAAAAACACAATTCTAACGAATAGTGTTTGTCTTTTCAAACAACCTGCGGTTACCCAGCATCTGCGATGCTGGGCTCCGCATCGCGGGACCGCAGGTTGTTTGAGCAAGCACCTTTGTAAACGCAGCAAAAACGCCCGCCGCCAAACGAGAGGATGAGCCTTGCACGTGCAGACCGGAGTCGGTGTGCTACGGACTGACGTGCACGGCACCCTATTCGCCGGTCTATAGCGGTGTGCCAAATTTGAGTGCAATCGATCCGGCCGCTTTGGAGATCTGGAAGCGACACCCTGCACGTGCGCACGTGCAGCCTGGGCCCCAATTGACTTGTGCACGGCACTCTATTCGCCGGTTTCTAGCGATGTACCAAATTTAGTCTGAATCGGCCCAGCCGTTTCCAAGATCGGGAAACGACCCCTACACGTGCGCACGTGCAGCTGCACCCCAACCGCGGCACATGAAAATACATACTTACTGACTTGTGCACGGCACCCTACTAACCAGTCTCTAGTGGTATGTCAAATTTGAGCACAGTCGTTCCGGCCGTTCTCGAGATCTGGAAGCGTCGTCCTGCACGTGCGCACGTGCAAACTGGGTCCCATCTGACTTGTGCACGGCACCCTACTCGCCGATCCCTAACGGTGTGCCAACTTTGATCATAATCGGCCCAGCCGTTCTCGAGATCTGGAAGCGTCACCCTGCCCGTGTGCACGTGCAGCGGCACCCCAACCGTGACACATGGAAATGCATTGCGCGGCAGGTGCCTACAACCATGCCAAGTATCAGCGCAATCGGCAAACTAACTACAGAGTTATTAGACTTGTTACCGAACTGACACCTCTTCGTTTTGCACGTGGCACGTGCATTAGGGGTCACCCATACGCATCGAGAGTAGCACACTACGTGTAAGAAAGGAAGAAGCTATCCCACACAAAAGACCGCGAGTGAATCGGTCCAGTGGTTGCAGAGATATAAGGTTTGTAAAGGCACCCCACAGGCGGCCTACTGCTAATATTTAGCAATAATCAGTGTCGCATCCGCACACGGGAGGTATCGCCGTCACCTGTTCGTATACTCTAATGTGGTTGGGTTCAAGTCACAGTCGAGCCCTGCTTTTTTACAGCTTTTCTTAAAAACGGCACATCGTGCAGTGACGTTCTATGCATCAGTGGAAAGAGCATCAAAAGTTGTATATTATATTAACTTTTCACCTATATGTCTTACTAAAGATAAAAGTTATAGAGGAACTAGATGGCATGTTTTGCGCTATAACTGTGCGTTTTGATAGATGCGTTTAATGGGGCATTAGTTTGGGTGTGGCAACTTTTGATTTTTATTTGTCTTATTTTGTCGGAGTTGGATATTTGTTTGAACGGCATGGTATGCTGGTGCCGGTTGCGGGTTGTTAGAGCCTTTCTCATGGTTTGCCTTTATCGAACTCAAACCCACCCTATCCTACCCTAACCTACCCATACCCTACCTTACTCATAACCTACACATAGTTACCCTTCTCATACTCGATTAAAGTAACGTACCAAATTTGAGCGCAATCGGCCCAGCCGTTCTTGAGATATAAAAGCGGCCCGCTGCACGTGCGCACGCGCTAACTGAGACTCTAGATGACTTATTCCAGCCACCCTTCTAAATGGTTCCTAACGGTGTACAAAATTTGAGCGAAATCGGCCCAGCCGTTCTTGAGATGTATAAGTGGACCCCTCACGTGCGCACGTGCAATCAATCCACCCTACCTGTCACACATGACCATGCATCGCCAGATGAGTGCCCCCTCCACCCACAGTCCAAGTTTCAGCGCAATCGGCCCAGTAGCAGCTGAGTTATTCCTAGTACAAAAATGTGCTGTTTACTGGTAGGCGCTTATTTTCAGTGTTTGGAATTCCCCTTGGCGGGCGGTGTATTGCAGCCCATGCTTTGATAGCTATGGTCAAAAGGTGAATGACTTGCCGGCCATAAGCCATCGATCGGATTTTGTCGAAAAATACCGGTAACGTTAACAAAACACGGTCACATGCTTGGGTCATTTTCACAAAAGTTTATTGACTTTTCGATAATATTTTGGGTGGATATTGGTCAGAAAAGAATGCTCTTTCCGAATATGTAGGTTTCATAGCGATTGATCAGCGTTTTCAATACGTTTTGATGTTGTAAAGGACGTCGCGCTCCGCGCGAATCAAATTTTCAAATTAATTTTTCATTATTAAGGAAATGGTACGGATCATCAGTTTTTGTTTGCTATTCTCTGATTACACATACATTTGTCTGCAAAATGATACAACACCGATTTCATTCCGTCAAGCCGTTTTCCAGCGGCATCGATTTTCCCGTCACAATGCACGAAATCGGTCATTTTTTCACAACCGGGGGTGCTGTATTGCACGTGGCGCGTGCTATACTATGAAACCATGTCAATACGCTAGGCCCATCTCTCCTCTATCGAGTGGTGTAAACCGCTTCTCGCTGCGACCCTCCGTTGCCGATTTATACAGCCGGGAAGCGGGCGCCGCAGGCCGGTTTTCGCCCGATCTTCGATTTGACCGTTTCCCGTGTTAACCCTATGGAAGCACCCTTTTGCACGTGCCGACGGCGCACCCCTGGCCCGATCACGCCCAAATTTTAATACAAAGGCCGCCCACGCCCACAGATTCGACATGCCAAATTTCACGTCGATACGCGGCGCCTTTCAGGCGCAATAAGACACATAAGGCATGACGCATGGACGGACATGTTATAATTCATAATATAGACTAGATGGCATATTTTGCGCTATAACTGTGCGTTTTGATAGATGCATTTGATGGGGCATTAGTTTGGGTGTGGGAACTTATGATTTTTATTTGTCTTCTTTTGTCGGAGTTGGATATTTGTTTGAACGGCATGGTATGCTGGTGCTGGTTGCGGGTTGTTAGAGCCTTTCTCATGGTTTGCCTTTATCAAACGCAAACCCACCCTACCCTACCCTAACCTACCCATACCCTACCTTACTCATAACCTACACATAGTTACCCTTCTCATACCCGATTAAAGTAACGTACCAAATTTGAGCGCAATCGGCCCAGCCGTTCTTGAGATATAAAAGCGGCCCACTGCACGTGCGCACGCGCTAACTGAGACTCGAGATGATTTGTGCCAGCCACCTTTCTAAATTGTCCCCAGCAGTAAACAAAATTTGAGCGAAATCGGCCCAGCAGTTCTTGAGATGTAGAAGCGGACCCCTCACGTGCACACGTACAATCGATCAACTCTACCTGTGAAAAACGGCCATGCATCGCCAGATAAGTGCCCCCTCCACCCACAGTCCAAGTTTCAGCGCAATCGGCCCAGTAGTAGCTGAGTTATTCCTAGTACAATAATGTGCTGTTTATACTGGTTTATACTGTTTATACTGGTATATTACTGGTAGGCGCTTATTTCAAGTATTTTGGTTTCCGCTGGTCGGGCGGTGCATTGCAGCCCATGCTTTGATAGCTATTGTGAAAAGTGGCATGAGATGACGGCCATAAGCCATCGATCGGATTTTGTCGAAAAATACCTGTAACGTTAACAAAACATGGTCGTGTGTTTGAGTCATTTTCACAAAAGTTTATTGACTTTTCGATAATATTTTGGGTGGATATTGGTCAGAAAAGAATGGTCTTTCCGAATATGTAGGTTTTATAGCGATTGATCAGCGTTTTCAATACGTTTTGATGTTGTAAAGGACATCGCGCTCCGCGCGATTCAAATTTTCAAATTATTTTTTCATTATTAAGGAAATGCTACGGATCATCAGTTTTTGTTTGCTATTCTCTGATTACACGTACATTTGTCTGCAAAATGATACAACACCGATTTCATTCCGTCAAGCCGTTTTCCAGCGGCATCGGTTTTCTTCCCACAATGCACAAAATCGGTCATTTTTTCACAACCGGCGGTTCTGTCTTGCACGTGGCGCGTGCTATACTATGAAACCATGTCAATACGCTAGGCCCATCTCTCCTCTATCGAGTGGTGTAAACCGCTTCTCGCTGCGACCCTCCGTTGCCGATTTATACAGCCGGGAAGCGGGCGCCGCAGGCCGGTTTTCGTCCGATGTCGGTTTTGACCGTTTCCCGTGTTAACCCTATGGCGCACGCGAGCGCGTGCTGACGGCGCACCCCTGGCCCGATCACCCCCAAATTTTAATACAGAGGTTACATCAACCCACAGATTGTGCCCACAAAATTTCACGTCGATACGCGGCGCCTTTCAGGCGCATTAAGACACATAAGGCATGACAGTCGCAGGCACGCACGGACAACTTATAATTCATAATATAGACTAGATGGCATGTTTTGCACTATAACTGTGCGTTTTGATGGATGCATTTGAGGAGGCATTATTTTGGGTGTGGGAACTTATGATTTTTATTTGTCTTATTTTGTCGGAGTTGGATATTTGTTTGAACGGCATGGTATGCTGGTGCTGGTTGCGGGTTGTTAGAGCCTTTCTCATGGTTTGCCTTTATCGAACTCAAACCCACCCTACCCTACCCTAACCTACCCATATGCTACCTTACTAATAACCTACACATAGTTAACCTTCTCATACTCGATTAAAGTAACGTACCAAATTTGAGCGCAATCGGCCCAGCCGTTCTTGAGATATAAAACTGGCCCGCTGCACGTGCGCACGCGCTAACTGAGACTCCATATGACTTGTGCCAGCCACCTTTCTAAATTGTCCCCAACAGTGAACAAAATTTGAGCGAAATCGGCCCAGCCGTTCTTGAGATGTATAAGTGGACCCCTCACGTGCGCACGTGCAATCGGTCCACCCCACCTGCGACACATGGCCGTGCATCGCCAGGTGAGTGCCCCCTCCACCCACAGTCAAAGTTTCAGCACAATCGGCCCAGTACCGGCTAAGTTATTGCTAATACAAATTTGTTGTTTACTGGGGAGCACCTATTTTGTGTTTCCGAATTCCTCTTGGCGGGCGGTGCATTGCAGCCCATGCTTTGATAGCTATTGTCAAAAGTTGAATGACTTGC
Organism: Amphibalanus amphitrite; assembly: GCF_019059575.1. Classification (NCBI taxonomy): domain Eukaryota; kingdom Metazoa; phylum Arthropoda; class Thecostraca; order Balanomorpha; family Balanidae; genus Amphibalanus; species Amphibalanus amphitrite. The sequence continues at coordinate 51,183 of NW_024883236.1, forward strand.
CGGCCATAAGCCATCGATCGGATTTTGTCGAAAAATACCGGTAACGTTAACAAAACACGGTCGTATGTTTGAGTCATTTTCACGAAAGTTTATTGACTTTTCGATAATATTTTGGGTGGATATTGGTCAGAAAAGAATGGTCTTTCCGAATATGTAGGTTTCATAGCGATTGAGAAGCGTTTTCAATACGTTTTGATGTTGTAAAGGACATCGCGCTCCGCGCGAATCAAATTTTCCAATTATTTTTTCATTATTAAGGAAATGGTACGGATCATCAGTTTTTATTTGCTTTCCTATCATTACACGTACATTTGTCTGTAAAATGGCACCACACTGATTTCATTCCGTCAGGCCGTTTTCCAGCGGCATCCATTTTCCCGTCACAATGCACTAAATCGGTCATTTTTTGACAACCGGGGGTGCTGTCTTGCACGTGGCGCGTGCTATGCTATGAAACCATATCGATACGCTAGTTCCATCTCTCCTCTATCCATTGGTGGCAATCCCATCTCGCTGCGGTCACCCATCGCCGAGTTATAAGCCCGGGAGAGGAGCGCTGCAAGCCCGATTTTCGCCCGTTGGCGGTTTTCGCCGTCCCCGTGTTAAGCCTATGGGAGCACCCTTTTGCACGTGCCGACGGCGCACCCCTGGACCGATCCGTCCCAAATTTTAATACAGAGGTCACATCAACCCATCGATTCGGCATGCCAAATTTCACGTCGCTACGCGGCGCCTTTCAGGCGCAATAAGACACATAAGGCATGACAGTCGCAGGCACGCACGCACGGACATGTTATAATTCATAATATAGATAAAGACGCTCCCATTGACTTTCCATGTTAAAAATTTTCATTTTCCAACGAACTTTATTAGAAAAAACGATTTCTGCCAGCTTAACGAAGCATACCAGCATGTACTACGCTCTTTCCTTTACAAGCTATAAGAGTTTGGGCAAATTCTATCTCTAAAATTTTGTACAATGAACGAATGAAAATGTCTCTGCAAAGTCTCGGCATCGCCGTCCATTGACAACATGGGACATAGCAAAATTCCAACTTTGATCTCGTGCAAAGACACGTTCCGAGATTCTGAGGGGTATACAGCGCACACTGGCGTGTACCCAAACGTGTTTGCCATAAAATGCTGGGAAGAAAACCACCTCTTCCTTGGCTCGTTTTCCCGCCATTGGCGATCGCGCAAAAAGTGTCCAAAACCCCGTTCACTTAACATGGGGAAAATGGAATCGCACGTGCCACGTGCCACGAGATTCTGGCGGGTATACAGCGCACACGGGCGTGTACCCAAACGTGTTTGCCATAAAATGCTGGGAAGAAAACCACCTCCTTCTTGGCTCGTTTCCCCGCTATTAGCGATCGCGCAAAAAGTGTCCAAAACCCCGTTCACTTAACATGGGGAAAATGGAATCGCACGTGCCACGCGCAAAAGACTTCTTAGCGAGTAGCGACCGGTGCCATCAGGTAGATCGCCTCCGGGAGCCCATACCCTGAACTTTTTACGAAGATTGAGCGATTCGTCTAGGCCCCGCTCAAGTTGCCCCAATTCGCGGCCAGACTTGCAAAACATAGCCCGGACAACGACCGCTCCGGTTGCTTTTGTGAAACGGGTTTAGGCTAACTTTTCGTTAGCCTAAACCCGATTTTCAATTTATTTTAATTTACCCTAACTTTTTGGATAGCATAAATTAAAACTAGTGTATTTTGATAGGAACAGCCCAGATCCGAGTTTATACTAACTTTGGAGCACGTTAGCCTAAACCAGATTTACCCTAACCCGGCCAATTAAACGATTCTGTTAGTTCATATTTTATCCACCAGAGTTTGCTTCATACTCAAAGGCCTTCCTCGTCCAGTAAAAGATCTGGCAGCGATGTGCCACGTCGATTTGGAAGCACGACTGAGCTACAATTTCGGCGCAGCTGTTTGCACGCCGGAATATCTTTGAGCGTTATTGTTGTTGCACGTGCAGTTTCAAGGATGGTGGTCGTTGTGTGTTTACAACAGGTAAGCTAAATATTGTTCTCCCTAATATATGATAGATCAGGTTAAGTAAACAGCCAGAAGAACTCCACCCACCCATATTGTTGTCACTTGTCTCCTTGTTTTGTTTTGTTTTTTCCACCTACCTTCTTGCAAAAACTGCCTGTAGCTAGCTTGTGCCTGCCATGACATGACTAGAGTCCATACCGGTATCCCTTTTTGCTTTATCTTGGCGGCTATATAGTTGTGTGAAGATAGCGGATACTAGGCTCATGTGTTGTTAATGGTTACATCACTTTTCATTTTGAAATGAAGGAGCAGGGCATTCTTACAATTGTAAAACTAACCATACTTTGTTGGAAGCTGTTCTGTTAGGTTGTGCATCAGTTGGGTACCTAAAGGACGAGGCTCAAATCCAAATATTGATCGACCAATGAAAGGTTGGAGTGGGCAGGGCCATGACCATGTAACGAAAAAATGGATGTGATTTTGTGCATCCTAGCTTTCAAATGAAAAAATAAGACATTAGCAAGTTGTAATTCACACAAGGCCTGTACTCACTCAGCGCACAATTAGCTGGCGGTCCTAATGAAGTAAGCCGTGACTCAAGGCCAACCGACATTTGATGGCAATTGCTGATCGACAGAAACGTGCCAGAAAAAGTGAGTAATTTAGAGATGGTAAATAGTTATTATTTGTATTAATTTAATTTCTAAACTTTTTTCATAGTGCCGATCCATTTATGGAATGGCCAGCTGATTGTCTGCCAAAGTCGACGCCCAGAACCTGCAAAAAACATCGTCATTTTCGGGTGAATGTGCGTACTTTCGTCAAGTATTACTCGTTAACTATCATTCCTTTGGTAATGGAAGCTTTTTCTCTTCAGTGGGTGTACTCAATACCGCAAGTATTGTCCCGTTACACTGAATGCACCCCGTCATAGCGGGGACTGCATTTATGCCCATATATGGTTATAGGTACAAGATCCATTTACTGATCGATCAATGTTTTTATTTCTGCCTCATAGTTTCCTTAATTGGCATGCTTCTTGTAAAACACTGATTGGCAGTGCTGCTAGCAGGTGGCAAAGAAAAATGATGAAGCTAACCACACACAAAAAAATGCAGCCAAAATAATGACTGTTTTTTTATGCAAAGCATGCTAAAAGACAATCAGGAAATTGATTTTTTTATGGAGGCAATCTGGTGTCAGAATCAAACTATTGCTTCCACAAACATTAGTTTGTGTTTTATTTTTGATAGTTTGGCTATTAACAAAATTGCATAGGCATAGGAACAGGAGGGGCCAGGTGGGCAAGTGCCCACCTACTTTTTGAGGTGGGGGGCCAGGGGCTTCAGGGCCTCCTGTAAGGGATTTTCGCTGGAGGGGGGGGGCAGAGGCTCAAGGAGCCAAACCTAGGGTTCCCTCAAATCCTGTTTTCTCATCGGATTTAGGCCACTTATTTTTAGTCATAGTCCTGACACGATTATCTTTTCTTAACTAAGAAAAATAAAAATAGTAGCCTATCTTATCCATGCTTTGATATTTATTTGTAACCCTTTCACATTGCCCGACCAGGTGGTTACAAAAATGAAATACAAAGGAAATACGAACCTCCCAATTTTAATGCTATCTTGCTCAAAATTTTGCGCTGAACCTGAATCCCCTGTCAGCATTTGGGGCCTGGGGGTAGGTCTGGTCAGGTAAGCTCAGGTCAACCAGTGTCCAGTAGCTAGCCTAGGTGTCATGCCAGGTAGCCAAAGTAGGTGTCAATCACCACTGAAAGAGAGCTTCGTAACATGGGAAGCTTCGTAACATATTTTTTGGCACCAAAACCTCTCTTGAAAATGGATCCTAAATTCGACATCTGCAAAAAGGACACTACATGTTGAAACTTGAAAAGGTGAAGCAAGGTCATGTAAGCTCAGTAACCTTGACCACCTGACCCTAATGCGACCCTGACACCTACCATAAGGTATTACAATCATTCCACAAGTTTGCGCGTTTTTTTTAAAGACACAAATAGTCTGAAAACGCGTCGATAATGTGCGCTAACACGCAGAATCGCGATTCTGCCATGCCATGGTCTCTAGAAACACGCCTTAGGTCAAGGGTCATGGGGTTCGGGGTCATATAATTGTCATGATGTGTGTAATTTTGATTAGCTCGTGAATGCGAAAAGTTTCGCCGCGATCGGCCACCTTTTACGAGTTTTTTTTTTTTAACTGAGGGTCATGGGTGGGTCTATCCGACCTCCCAATAAGCGCGACGTTCAATTTCTCTCAAACACTCAGGGTATATTTTAACAAACTGACTGTGTCCCATTTGGGGACGCAGCCCCCTGCCTTTGGGACGTAGCCCTCGCGAACTTTGAACCACTGCGTCCCACACTGAAATGACAGGGTGTCAGCGGAAAAGTGTTAGCAAAAATAAGTAACATGCCTCGGCCTTTTACTGTGTAACAGATGTTGCTTTTCGATTGCTTTGTGCCCTGATTTACTATGTACCTAAGCACAAACATACCCTCTCCATTCCTTGTGCCTTGCTCTATCCTGAAGTCGTACACCTTGTTATATCCTCCCCTACTATACCCCTAGGGTATGTGCCCTGCCCAGTGTCCTGTCCTTACGTCTTGTACCTTGCCCTGCCCTTCCTTCAGGCCCTGTGCCCCGCCCTGTCCTGCCCTCAAATCCGATACCTTATGTACTCTGCCTTGAAGTTGTATGCGCTGTCTTCCCATCTTTACGCCTGTGCCCTGTCCTACCCTAGTTTGAGGCCCTGTGCCCTTCTCTGCCCTCAAGCCTCGTACACTTGTCCTGCCATCAGACCCCGTGCCCTGCCTTGCCCTCAGGTGCTGTGCCCTGTCCTGCCATCAGGTCTTGTGCTTTCCCATGCCCTCATGCCCCGGCCCAGCGTCCTTCCTCAAGCCTGATGCCTTGCCCTGCCTCAGGCCCCATGTGCATGCCCTGCCCTCAGACCCTGTCGTATTCTGCCATTAAGCCTTGTGCATTGTCTTGCCCTCAGACCCTGCCGTATTCTGCCATTAAGCCTTGTGCATTGTCTTGCCCTCAGACCCCGCCCTCGCACTAAGCTGCTGTGCTCTGCCCTGTCATCAGGCCTTGTGCTGTCCCATGCCATCAGCCCTGTGTCCTACTCTGCCCTCAAGCCTTGCACACTGCATTTCCCTAAGGTCTCGTGTCCCACTGACTTCGTGTCTCAGGCGCTGTGCCCTGCCCTGCTATCAGGCCTTGTGGTGTCCCCCGTCCTCAGGTACCGTGCCGTTTCCCGTCCTCATGCCCTTACCTGTCCTCACAACCTGTGCTTTGTTGTGCCCTCATGCCCTGAGCCTTGTCTTGCCCTCAGGCCCTATACCCTGTCTTGTCATACATTCAGGCCTTGTGCCCTACCTGTGTCCTTATGTCTTGCTCTGCCCTTAGCTACTGTTTCTTGCCCTGCTCTAAGATCCTGTGTGTGTGTGTGTTGCCCTGCCATCAGGTGTGGCGTTCATCAGGTGTTCTAAAGCCCTGAATCTTGCACTACTTTCCAGCCCTGTGTAATGACAGCCTCAGACCCGCGCCTTGCCTTGCCCTCGGACCCTGCAACCTACCCAGTCCTCACGTGCCTAATGTGTCTTATCTTAGCCTCATGGCCAGTGCCTGCCCTGTCCTTAAGGCTCAGACTCTGTGTCCTGCCCTTCCCCGAGGTCCTGTTTAGAGATGTCAAGGTCGAGCCCGCAGGCCCGGGCGGCCACCGGGCCTAATACCATTACCAAAACAGATTTGCAATGGTCTTTTGATGTTACAAAATATGTGATAGAATGACTAATAGTAGATTGGCAATTCATAGGCGGCGTCAGAGCACCGAAGTTGGGAGGTGAAATCGACTTCCCTTTCTGCTTTCCTGGAACCGCCTATGATCCATCTCTTGTGATCACTTGTGAACCTCTAATACCCGAAAATAATGTTGATCCACCCACAGAATGAATACCTACAGTTATAGTGCACCAGCATAGTGATCTTCACCCAAATGACTCACTTCGTGAATAGGACCTCCCAATGGACCTTCCGATGCCCTGGAACCGCCCCTGATCAGGGTATCAACTTGAAAATTTCAAATGATGTGCCTAGTTTAGTTCTAAGAAAAGTCACAAAATTTCAGCATCCTATCTTTAGCCGTTTCGAAGATATTCTCGAAAAACCTGAGGGATGGATGAAAACAACAACTCCCCTGCCACTAAAAGTGTTAACTGCCTGTCCCCCCGCCCCAGTGACGCGATTTTTGCTCCACTGGGGGCCAGCGGCATCACTTGCAGGGGCCACGGCCCCGAGTTAACATGCTAGAGGGGGCCCTGGGGGCCAACCATATGTTTTGCCGCCCCCCCCCATACACTTTTTACTCGGGACCCTCTCGTCTCGAGTTGAGAGGACGTTGTAACCTTCCAGAATAAACAAACTCAGTAAAAATAAGTTCCACGTATCTCCACGCACGGACTCCAAGGGACCCTTGTTGATCCAAGGAGGCCCTCTATCCATACTCGTCAGCGGAGGCCCCTGAGACTGATGGCCTGAGAGGCGCTAGTGAATCTGAGGAGGCCGGAGGCCCCAATATCCAAACTGGTCTGGGAAGGCCCCTGACACTGGCGGTCTGAGAGGCCCGTCTATCCACATTAGTCAGAGGATGTCCCTGAGACTGGTGGTCTGGGAGGCCTCTCAATTTACATTAGTTAGAATAGGCCCCTGAGCCTGACACTGGCGGTCTGGGAGGCCCTTTACCCTCACTAGTCAGAGAAGGTCCCTCTATCCTCAATAGTCAGAAGAGGCCTCTGGGACTGATGGTCAGAGAGGTCCTAGTGAATCTGGGGAGGCCCCTCTCCACATTGTTCTAGGGAGGCCCCCGAGACTGATGGTCTGAGGGGCCCTTTTATTTATACTGACCACAGGAGCCCCCCTAAGATTTTTGGTCTCAGAGGCTCTCCTGTTTATACTCACCAGAGGAGGCCCCTGGGATTGATAGTCTAACAGGCCCTTCTATTTATACTAGCCAGAGGAGGCACCTGAGACAGGTGGTTGGAGAGGTCCTACTATTCGTAATAGGTAGAGGAGGCCCCTGAAATTCAGGGCATCAGAGCCCTTCCTATGCATACTAGCCAAGAGAAGACCCTGAAATTAATTATCTGAGAGGCTGATCTATTCATACTAGCCAGAGAAAGCCCCTGGGATTAACCCTCGCCCGCACATGCCATTTTCCCATCCTAGAACGCACATGGGGGGGGGGGGGGTTGCCACCCCCCGCGCCATTTCGTTCCTGTTGGAGATAGAGCTTTGCGGTAAAGACTAAAAAGATTCTTTGGGAAAAGACGAATCCAATGATGCCCAGTTTTACCTTCTCAGGTCAGGCATTGACCTTCCAGGTCAGGTCAAACTAAAAAATGTTACTGTTTTGGGTCACCGTTGGATATCGAGTGCGCTGCTCATCATATACCGATGACGATGCCGTATTGTGGTGCCAAGCCAGCTAGAACCTCTATGTCACACTATCCGACCAGGTTTTTGCTGGTGAGGTCATCTCAGGTCAAGTTAGGTCAAGGTCAATGATATGTGTTTGTATGTCTGTGTGTGTCTGTGTGTATACTGATGTGTGCACCGATTGTTTATGTGTCCATATTACATGAGATCATGAAATGAGAAACTTTTACTAAAAATACAGTCAAAGAAACCTCACAAAAAGTAAATTCCGCTTGCCTAAAACCAGGGTTGGCATTTTTGCCGGCAAAAACTAGTTTATGCCATTTGCCGGTTTAAACCGGTTTTAACCGGCAAAAAGTGGCAATAACTGGCAAAAACTAAAAACCATCACAATGATATGCCTAGACATGGATTTGAACATAAAACATTTTAAGGAGAATTCGGTGAAAGCCTTATGCTTTCAAACAGAAGTGACACTGACCATTCAAGTGTTCTAGACTATAACTCAAAAACACTTTCATGGGCTTTCCATAAGGAACCAGTCTTAGTGCCCTGGAACCAGTAAGACGCCTTTTTGGGGTTGACAAATGAGCCAGTGCAAGAGTGAGTCCTGCACAATCAGAAGTGCGAAGGGGTATCTGCCACTGATATGCGCACGGCACCGCATGGCACCCTACTTACCGTGGCCGCCTTGTCCCACTCTCCCCTACATGGAAATACATTCTGTGGTGGATGTCTACCGACATGCATAGACATTTTAAGCAGGGATAAGTAATGAGGCAAAGTTCAGAACGTTTGGTGCATCTCTATGGCATCCAGAAATGCATTTGTACATTTCAGATCCATTCCTAACTAGAAAAGTTGTGGTTTGGGCCACCTGAGTTTTATCCAGTTTTTGCCAGTTTTTGCCACCGGGGTTTCTGCCAGCCGGTTTAAACCGGTTAAAACCACTGGCAAAAACCAGTTTTTGCCACCGCCTGCCAACCCTGCCTAAAACGCAATGTTTCCAGATGACCTAGGTTGACCTTGACCCTAACCTTGACATCTGTATATCGTCGAACAACATGTTCACTGATAGGGGGAGGTAAGACTGGGAAAAAAGGCCGAAATCAATGTGTCAAAAGCTCACAAGACCCATGGCCAACGCAAGATATTGGGTATTTGTCATTTGGGTCATGACATGACATGACCTGATGAACAAGGTCATATCTCCGAAACCCAAAACCACAGAGACTTGACATTTTCAGTGGACATCGAGAAAGGATAGAGGAGCAGCTATACGAAAAAATCAGGCATTTATAGCTCTAAAAATGTTGAGTGCAGAGCAGAAAAAACTACCTGGGGTGGCAACTACCCCCCCCCATGTGCGGACGAGGGTTAATGATCTGAGAGGCCCTTCTATCTGTACTTGCCAAAGGAGGCCCCTGAGACTGATGGTGGCCAGAAGAGGCCTTCGAGACTGATGGTCTGAGAGGACCTTCTATTCAAACTATGCAGAGGAGGTCCCTGAGAATAAAAGTCCTAAGAGCCCTGCGGCGGCACTGGCCGTTAAAAAAAAATCTGGCCATATTTCGGCTCGGCAGGGCCCCACAGAGCTCGTGAGAGCACCTCGAGGGCTGCTAAGTAGACACGCTTATCTCCATAAGGGTGCCACACCAGCTTCTGAAGGCTCCTTGTAGGCACCTAAGGGCCCCTTCCGGCCTCTAACGGCTCCACCCGCCTGTAATGGCTCCACACCAGTGTTTATGAGCGCCACACACCGGCGCCTTTGAAGGTCATACCTACCAGTGTCTCTTAAAGGAAATAGTTCACTTTTCACATGTTTTTTTTTATACTGGAATAGCAGTTTCGTACTTTGTAGCTTGAGCTGAGACTAGCACAAAGATGATTGGCTCTTTGTGGCTTTTACGGCTCAACAATCACCCTAGACGAAGATATTCCATTTCTCATTCCAAAAAGAGTGCCTTTCAGAGGAATGCGCGCTTTGCAGAGGAATGCAGTCACCTCATCGTCAGCCAATCAGCATGGGTAGGTTTGAACTACACAATATGATTGGTCAACGCGTTGTAAGGTTCCGCGATAAACATAATTTTATATAGAATATAGTTCTTCCTAGATTAAAATATGGAAAATAATCCTTCATACAAAAAGGTTTTATTTTATTTTCTGATAATTATGCTCATGAAAATCATTAATCTGTAGTAAAATACAAATTTCAGGAAAATGAACAATTTCCTTCAAGGCCCTATATCGGTGGCTCTGAGGGCCCACACCGGCGCCTCTGGGGCCCACACACGTGTGCATCTCAACTCTCAAGGCTCTATAGGTGCATCTGAAGGACCCACACCGACACCTCTGAGGGCCCCACACCAGTATCTCTGAGCTCTAAATGCCCCACACCGGTGACGAGGAGTGAGGACACACCGGCGCCAGAGAACACTAACGGCTCCACAAGGCCACTGAAGGCACCACACAGGCTCTCACTGAGCTCTAATATCCCATACCGGCCTCTGAGGGATACCGGCCTCTGAGGGTCTGAGAGGCCCGTCTATCCACAGTCCACACTAGTCAGAGGAGGTATAGTATCTGAGACTTCGGGCTATTATTCTCAGGGGCCTCCCATGCCTAGTTTGAATAGAAGGGCCTCTCAGACCATCAGTCTCAAAGGCCATTTCTGGCCACCGTCAGTCTCAGGGGCCTCCTTTGGCAACTATAGATAGAAGGGCCTATTAGATCATCAATCCCAGGGGCTTTCTCTGGCTGGTATGAATAGAAGGGCCTCGCAGATTATTAATTTAGGGTCGTCTCTTGGTTAGTATGAATAGGAGGGGCTCTCAGACCCTTAAGTTCATGGGCCTCCTCTGCCTTTTATGAATAGTAGGTCCTCTCAAACCACCAGTCTCAATTGCCTCCTCTGGCCAGTGTGAATAGAAGGGTCTCTCAGACCATCAGTCTCATTGGCCTTCTTCCGGCCAGTATAAATATAAGGGCCTGTTAGACCATCAATCCCAGGGGCGCCTTAGGTTACTATAAATAGAAGTCTCTCAGACCATTTATCTCAGGGGGCTCCTGTGCAGCTGTGGCTAGTATAAATAAAAGGGTCTCTCTGACCATCAGTCTCAGAGGCCTCTTCTGACTATTGAGGATAGAGGGGCCTCTTCTGACTAGTGAGGGTAGGGGGATCCCAGACCACCAATGTCAGGGGCCAATTCTGACTAGTGTGGATGGAGGGGCCTCCCAGACCACTAGTCTCAGGGACCTCCTCTGACTAGTGTGGATAGACGCCAGACGGGCCTCTCAGACCGCCAGTGTCAGGGGCCTCCCCAGACTAGTGTGGATATTGGGGCCTCCTCAGATCCACTAGCGCCTCTCAGGGCATCAGTTCCAGGGGCCTCCGCTGACGAGTATGGATAGAGGGCCTCCTTGGATCAACAAGGGTCCCTTGGACTCTGTGCGTGGGGATTCGTGGAACTTATTTTTACCGAGTTTGTTTATTCTGGAAGGTCACCACGTCCTAGACGAGAGGGCCTCGAGTAAAAAGTGGGGGGGGGGGGCAAAACACATGGTTGGCCCCCAGGGCTTCCTCTGAGATGCTAGGGGGGGGGGGGGGGGGCGTGGCCCCCGCAGTGATGCCGCTGGCCCCCCAGTGAAGCTGAAAAGAAAAATAGGTCCTCTCGGCATCACTTATCATTCTGCTAGGGACTTCATGGTGGTGCGCCGCCCCGCATGAAAACTGCGCGGCTTGAATCAGGCATCAGTACACGTTCAGAAACTGAGCCCACCTGTGCAGCCTGGTTGAGTGGCTCTAACCAATCGCTAGCCAGGATGTTGCGCCGGTAATACTTATCACTGATAGTGGTTTTCTGTGGCGTCATGAACAGCTTGAATATTACACAGCAGCTGAACAATGAACATGCTTCAGGTCTAGATTTTGGCCGGATGTTTGACGCCGGGCGACGCCGTTCGAGCTGCTGGCAGCCCACACATGGTCAATTTGACGGCTCAACGGATATCGCAGCTCGAACGGCTTCACATCCGACCAGGCCACCTCATTCATCTCTTCCTTCGACCAATGGACACGCCCTGGCCTAAGTCCAAAGGTGATGGACTGGTTGTTTTCCCGTCAATTTCATTGTCTTTTTCAGTTTGAAGGGCAGCAAAACCAAGCTAAAGGGCGGGTAATGGTGAATCATGATGTGGGACCTCTTATTATCTGCCTTGGTAAGAATTCGAGTCTGTTTGCGTTTCCCTGTCGCTATCTTGACAACTCTTCTCACCACTTGGCAAAAGGCGCCTTTTGCGATCGAGGCCGGACTGAGTCTGCCACCAAGTCCCAGTCTGTTACGCCTCAGGCAGATGTGCTACTGGCTGCTGCTGATGTCCAGCTGCTGACAGACCAGCTCCTGGCTCATGCCACCATGCCACCAACACTTAGCCTTACTACGAAACGAGAGACTGTACTCCCTTCTCTCCACTTCCTTGAACGAGAACTATCAAATGAAACCGTTGGCGACTCGACTCTTACTCAGAGCAAGAGTCATTTCGCAAGGTCAGGTCACTGCTGAGTTGAGAGCAGATACCAGAGATATGTCTCATAGAGCTGAGCTGGCGGCCGCCGCGCCGGTGCACGCGTACTTGCGCTCGTGACATCCGTGCTGGGGGCACTCGTATGTGAACCGTGGTGGCGTTGCCTCTGTGACCCGCGGGGGCTACCTGGCCGGCTCGAATACGCGGCGATGGCGGGCAGGGCGCCCGAGTTCTATGCGGTCGTTGAGTGCTTCGGTGCTTATACGCGGCGGTTAAATCAGTACTTTGTGGCGCAAGATATCGGGAGTGATCAAGAAGCAAAGAAGCGGGCCGTGCTGCTTTGTGCGATCGGCGCAAAAACGTTCGGTCTGCTGGAAGATCTTATTGCTCCAGCCACTGTAAGTGAGAAAACATACGATCAGCTGGTCAGCGTTTTGCAAAGTCACTTCGAGCCGGATAAATCTGAAATAGTGGCCAGATTCCGGTTTCATTCGTGCTTCAGGAATGACGGTGAGACAGTTGCTAATTTTCTAGCGCGGCTTCGTAAGCTGGCTAAAGACTGTTCGTTCGCACCTAATGTCCTTAATGAAATGCTGCGTGACCGTTTGGTCTGTGGCATACGGAACGAGTTGCTGCAACCTTGGTTCTCAGTGAGCCGGGGCTGACGCTCCAGTCGGCGGAGCAGCTGGCCCAGGCACACGAGTCGGCGGCAGCGAGTGCGGCTGAGCTCAGCGGCGGTGCTGAGCAGCGAGCAGATGGAGCCTTCGTTCATCGGCTGACTGGTGCCCGGGGTCCGCTGCGGCTGCGTAGCAGTTCTAGGGGTGCCGGTGCTGCCCGCGCTCCTGCCGGCTACAGGGACGGCGGTGGCGGCGCAGCGGACTCCAGAGCTGGTGGTCGGCTGCGCTCTCAGCATGACAGGACGACGCCCGGGCCAGCACGGCGGCGAGCTGTTTCAGGTGCCTGAGGTATCATCAGCCGGACACGTGCCCGTTCATCGATAAGGTGTGCTACAGCTGTGGCTGTGGCCTCACCTCCGCCATGTCTCGGCTGATGGCGACGCGTTACAAGGGTCGGACGCGCAGGAGGGTAGCAGAGAGGACGGCACTACGCAACCGAGGAGTTCTAGTCCCGGGACCGGTGAGGAGGTGTACAGCATTTTCACCGTCCGGACCGGCCTCGGTGTCAGGCAACCGCCGCTGATGGTGCCGGTAGCGCTCGACGGTCAGAAGGTCGAGATGGAGCTGGACACCGGGGCGACTCTGTCGGTCTGCTCTGACGCCGGGTTTCGGCAGCTCTGGCCCTGTGGAGGGCCGAAGCTGGAACCGTGTTCGGTGAAGCTGAAGACCTACAGCGGTGAGCAGCTGCCAGTCATGGGGCAGGCTGCAGTGAACGTTCAGTACGGCGGACAGGCTCAGCGACTACCTCTCATCGTAGTCGAAGGTGGCGGGCCCTGGCTGTTCGGCAGGAACTGGCTGGGACACATCAGGCTCGACTGGCCCTCCATCTGTTGAGTGACTGCGGAGACCCGTGTGCAGCCCATCCTGGACGAGTTTGCTGACGTCTTCAAGGAGGAGCTGGGCTGCTATCGAGGCGGGGAAGTCGGCATCGACGTAGACCCGGACGTCCAGCCTCGTTTCTTCAAGCCTCGCACCGTACCGCTGGCCTTCAGGGAAGCTGCAGACGCCGAGCTGGAGGACCAGATCCGTGGCGGACTCTGGGAACAGGTACGGCACAGCAAATGGGTGGCTCCCTTGGTGGTTGTCTCCAAGGCTGGGGGTCAGTCAATACGGGTGTGTGGGGACTACCGCTTGACCGTCAACAGGGCTGCTAAGGCAGAGCAGTATCCCTTGCCGCGTGTGGAGGAACTGTACTCAAAACTGTCGGGATGTACCATATTTTCAAAGATCGACTTGAAAAAACGCGTATTATCAGCTTCCGCTAGATGAAAAGGCCCGCGAGTATCTCACGGTAGACACCCCGAGGGGTCTTCTTCGACCCCTTCGGTTGACCTTCGCCTATTCGAGTGCAGTGTCGCTGTTCCAACTTCCAGCGGACGCTGGAAACTGTCCTGGCTGGTATCTCTGGCGTTCGGGTCTTCTTGGACGACATTGTAGTCGCGGGTGTCGATGCCGCTGCGCATGACGAGGCCCTCCGGCAGGTTCTTAGACGGCTGGAGGAAGCGGGTTTTAGGGTCAACAAGGCCAAGTGTAGCTTCGGCGTCAGCAGCGTGACCTATCTGGGGCTTAAGATAAGCAGCCGTGGTGTGGAGACCACCGACGAAAAAACGGCCACGATTGTCCGTGCCCCGGAACCGCGGGATGCTAAGGAACTGCGTAAGTGGCTAGTAACCAACTACTATGGGAAATTCCTTGAGAACCTGGCGAGTGTCTTGGCTCCGCTCTATCGTCTTCTAAAGGCAGATCAGCCCTGGCAGTGGGCTGAGGCAGAGAAGTCTGCTTTTCGGAAAGCCAAAGAGATGCTAGTTAGCCCTCGTGTACTAGCCCATTTTGATCCCGCCCTTCCGGTGGTTCTCGCCTGTGACGCGGGACCGGTCGGTATTGGCTGTGTGTTGAGTCAGCGGACGTCACAGGGCGAGCGACCTGTGGCCTACTATTCGCGCACGTTGAATGACACCGAAACTAGATACTCACAGACTGATAAAGAGACATTAGCTGTAGTGACCGGCGTTAAGAAATTTTACTATTACCTAGCGGGGCGAACTTTCACTATACAGTCAGATCATAAGCCTCTCATAGGCCTCATAGGAGAGCAGAAACCTTTGCCCGTGATGGCGTCACCTAGGATGGTCCGCTGGGCTCTGATGCTTGGGGCCTACTGAGTACCGGCAAGGATCTAAGCAAGGCCACTGTGACGCGCTTAGCAGGCTGCCTTCGTGCGAGGAGGCTTGTTCGAGCGTTCCAATTCCGGCTGAGACTGTCCATTTACTTGAGTTCATCGACTCATCCCCATTCCCCAGTGAATGTGTCCCAGATACAGCGGTAGACCGCTCTGGATCCCGTGTTGTCAGCGGTACATCGATATGTCAGAGATGGCTGGCCGGATGTCAATAGTGTTTCCCTCAGCCCTGATTTTCAGCCGTACAGGTCCCGTATAGGTGAACTGAGTGTGCAGGATGGCTGTGTTTTGTGGGGGTCACGAGTGGTGGTCCCGCCGCAGGGACGGGGTGCCATGTTAAAGTTATTACATGAAGGTCATGCTGGCGAGTGTAGAACCAAATTGTTGGCTAAAATGTATGTTTGGTGGCCAAAAATCGATGACGACATTCGTGATATCGTGAAGTGTTGTGTGAAGTGTCAGGAACTGAAGGGCAGGGCCCCTGACGCTCCACTGCATCCTTGGCAGTGGCCGACTCGACCTGGCAGCGAGTCCAGGGCCTCGTTTCATAAAAGGAATTACTTACGGCGTTCCGTCAATTATGCCACATTTGGCGTATTTGATGCCAATTCGGTTTCATAAAGCGGGAGACCGGAGTAATTCACGCCATCGAAAGTACGGAGCTTCATTTACGGCAAATGCTCGATTCCGGACCAATTGATGCCATTTGGGTTTCATAAAACGACGTATTAACGCCAAATATTTTATCAAGCTCTTGATATCAGTGGTGTAAACTACGCACAAAAATGTTGCGTGATTTTGAATTAATGTGAAGATTCGAAGCTAGTTTTTAATATATTTTATAATGTTGAGCCCGGTGAGGAAGAAAGAACAGCCAAAATGAGAAAAAGAAACTGCAAATCCTCTGTACCAGTCGCTTTTTGTGGCCACTATCGGAATTTTGTTTATTCGCCGCGCCGCGCCACTTTCGTAGTTAGGCACTTCTGCTTAGCTGGCTTTCTGCTGTTTTTAATATATTGTTTTAATAAAGGATGGTCATCAATATCAATTTTGTTTTTACATAAATAATTTTTAATTTTTAAATTCAACAAAATCGTTTTATAATTTTTCGTAAAAAAATAAGTGTTGACATGAAATTGTAATTTGTAGGACGCTTGATAAATTACGGTAACTACGCAAATGTGCTTAGTTACGGAGGTGTAAACAATTCCAGTTGTGGCTTTGTGAAACGGCTTTATTTGCGCTCCGTAGTTTGAAAGGGTGTGAATTACGGAAAGGTGTAAGGTACGGCAGAGTTTTATGAAACGAGGCCCAGGTAGACTATTGCTCGGCTAACGGATAGATGTTTCTGGTGATAGTCGACGCCCACTCCAAATGGATGGACGTCTACCCAACTCGTTCCTCCGACTCACTGATCACGATTGAAAAATTACGAGCGTCGTTTGCGTGCTGGGGAGTGCCAACAGTGCTAGTGACAGACTACGCCCAGTGTTTTGTATCACAGCAATTCAAAACGTTTTGCAGTGTAAATGGGATCAGGCACTTAACGACACCCAGCCTATCACCCAAATCAAACGGCTTAGCCGAAAGAAGCGTGCAAGGCTTCAAAAACGGGCTATACAAACAGATCTCGGGGTCCATTGAGACCAAGGTCTCTCGATTTCTGTTTAGGTACCGCACAACACCGCATACTACGACCTCATGTACGCCCGCCGAATTATTTCTGGGTCGTGTGCCACGCACTCATTTAGATGGTGTGCTACCAGATAGGCAGGAGCGTATACGGAGACAGCAGGAGGCTCAAAAGACGTACCGTGATCGAAATGCCCGTGAACGATGTCTGAACCCGGGTGACCCTGTGTATGTGCCTGCTGTCGATAGATTGCAGGGATTGGAGCGTTGTCGGTGGGTGCCCGGTCGTGTAGTGTTCGTAGAGGGAGTTAAGGTCACTGTGGAGCTAAATGACGGAAGGGTGATTGTGCGGCACGCCGACCAGGTTCGTGAGCGATATTCAGCTGTTCCGCATGTCGCTAACGATCCTCTCCGTTCCAGAGTGACACCGATACCTGCTCCTGATCCGGTCACGGAGAGCGCCGCTGCATCTGCACGGCATGCTCCCGTTCCCGGACAACTGGCCTCCACTCCCGACCGGCTGCCGGCTCCTGATCGAGCGCCTGCTCCTGGCCGGCCACCTGTTCCGGCGCCGCCAGGGCTGACCGGAGCGGTGCCCGCGCCGGGTGTGACCACCGTCCCGCCGTCCGCACCCTCTCCCAGCGCGCCGCGGTACCGGCTGAGAGACCGGTTCACCCTGCGGCCCCCAGACCGATACGTGGCGAGCTATGAGTAGGCGTTTTGTTTCAGTTGTTATTTGTTCTGTGAGGTGCGTATTTATTTGCTTGTCCATGCTGTGCAAGTATTCGGGGTGGAGGAGTGTCATGGAGCTGAGCTGGCGGCCGCCGCGCCGGTGCACGCGTACTTGCGCTCGTGACATGCGCTCATGACACTCGTATGTGAACCGTGGTGGCGTTGCCTCTGTGACCCGGGGGCTACCTGGCCGGCTCGAATACAGTTTGGACCGAGACACCGTCTGTGATAATATGCATTCATCCAATTTTCCAGCTTCCACATTAAACAAGAAACTGTGCGAGCAGATATGGCGAAAAAATAGATGTCCGGATAATTTCGTTACACCCTGTATGTTCTAGTGCAAACTAATGCTATGATGCTAGGGGAGCGGCTGCAGGCTGGCGTAGCGCGTGCGGCCTTACGGTGGTTGGGTGAACGTGCCACCTTCTGCTGTGGGGTGGGTGGGGTGGGGGAGGTCCTCCTTGACCCCGTGCCGGCCCCGCCACCTGTGCTGCGCCATCTTTGGGCTAGCGACGGTGTGGAAGCGCGTACCTTCCGTCAGTTTTCCAGGCATCTGAAGTCTGAACTCGGCGCTGGCCCTGTCGTCGATGTCTGCGCGTGAGCCGTGACGGGTGCCACAGCCTGCTGGCACCGGCGGGTACGTGCCGTGTACATGTGGTGCGGACTGCGGGACCGACTTGAACCACTCGAAGCCAACGGAGACCAGCCACCCTCATTCGCTCAGATTTATGTGAACGACCCACCGCCACGAGCCGAAATACTGATGCCGAGGACCACGCACGCATTGTGGCATCACATAGAGAACACCTATTACATCCGGGAACGACTCCGATCGGCCATTTTCGGGAAATTTACCGTCCGCGGTGAATATTCCTGGGAATATGCTCTGAACGTATCAACCGAATTTGATGTTAGTGCCGGACCCGTGGACTCAGGACTGCGTCACCAATGCCTGTTCGTAAATGTAGCGCGGCGTGAGCCATCCATGGACTGCGTGTTTCTTTTTTCCAACCAAAGGTAAGCACTATACCTGAAGATGCTTCTTTGTAACCAAACCAAACAAAAACTAACAACCTAACCTAACCTAACTTGACCTAACCTACAGCCTACAAACCTACAACGCGCCAAAAATTTCAGCCGCCGGCGGGATTCGAACCTTCGGTCCTCTGAACACGGGGCGAGTGCGCTAACCAACCACTTCACCTCGCAGACAGCTGGCCGGATAAAGGTGTTGTAAGTCACTTGACAATGACGCACTGGGATATACTCCGTATAGCGCCTTCCTTTGATTGGAAAAAAGAATTACTTACACCCGTGGACTAGCCTCTTCAACTCCGTAGCAGTGTCTCCCAATCTGCGGAAAGTTCAGCTGGTCGCATGATAACCGTGGCGAAGTTTTCTGGCTCTGTTTCAACGGCTCCTTCATATTCCCTTCATATCAGCATAAGCCAGATTTAGGCTAACTTGCAATTAAACGATCAAAAATGTTAGCTTAAGTTTCGTTAGGGTAAATTAAACGGTGTTTTAATTGGTTAGGCTAAGCCCGAAAAACGCGTATTCATGTTTTTCAATAGAAAAACACAATTCTAACGAATAGTGTTTGTCTTTTCAAACAACCTGCGGTTATCCGCCTATGATTTTTGAAAATGCATATTTTTAGGATCCATGTGAATTCCTGGTTCATTCTCTATCGATCGGCAAAAGTTGCGTTAAGATTGGTTCAGAAACCTGGCCGTGATAAACAGTCTAAAATGTATCTGCAATTTGCCCGTTTTTACCCCCCTCTACCCCCCCTATTGACATTTTTTAATTTTTATTTTTTAGAAATGTAGATCACGTTGAGCGAAATCGAATGCCGTTTGAATTTTGAAAATCGGCCCGTTAGATCTCGAGATATCAAGGGGGGGTCGTAAACAGCCCCCCCCCCTGCCACTAATAGGGGGTAGCCAGGAGCCTGCCACTAATAGGGTTAATTTTCTCACACTGAAAACAATTTAACCCAAGGCCCGCGAGTAAACCGGTGTTTTGCGGGTACCCCTAACCGCAACCCTTTTTAACCACCCTCCCAGGAGTACAGTAAGGTCCCATTGCAGTGTAGTCGTCCCTGCTCTCAGCGGACTTGTTCGCTGACAGCGGTTATATCCGCTCAGAGCAAGTACGACCTCACCGCAATAAGACCTAGCACTACTCCTGGGAGGGTGGTTAAAAATGGTTGCGGATAGGGGTACCCGTAAAACACCGGTTTACTCGCCAGCCTTGGGTTAAATTGTTTTCAGTGCATAACTATCCCCGGGTATCCCATAAACCTTTGTGTGTTGAATTAAAACCCACTCCCGCCGTTCCATCCCTGTTCTGTTTCAACTACTATTCACTAAAGCTCGGGCCGAGTGCGCAGTTGTGTGCAGAGGTGTGCCGGCCGGCCGCCTGCCGTGTCGCCACTCCGTGTGAGAGAACAGTTTTCCGCGCCAGAAGGCCTTATACAGTGCGGATGGAGCGCCTCCGAGGCCCAGAGCGGTGCACCGTGCACGCGCTAACCGACCAGCGCTGGCCAGCCCATTCATTTATCATGTAGGAGCCGGAAAGTGCGGCCCGAGACTCGTGCCGACACCTGGAAAGGTGGAGGCTCACCACGTCGCAGTTTGTTGCCTCACCGGTAAAAGACAGTGAAACGTTCACACGGGGTTTCACGTACACGTGATGCAACCTTTGGCGTTCCCTGCAATGGCTCAGTTTCTCAGTTCACAGCAACTATAAGCGGGTCCTGAGGTTGAGGTCTATAAGTGACAGAAGATGAGCTCCTTGTCGAATAAGTGATATAAGATGAGGCCGACCTGCCCACTGTGCAGGACCGTGTGAGCGCTACCGCACGAAATGACCGCTGATGTGACCGTATTTCGTCCGGTATCGCTCAATCATGTCAGGTGCATGGCCGGCCCGCATATTGAATACTGCGGAACGATGGAACGATGGCGCGGGGCTGCGGCCGGCCCAGGCCTCGCAGAGTTGATCACAGGCTGGCGGGGTGATGCGACATCCAAGATCGCCTCATGAGATCAATCATGCTGATGCATGATAAACGAGCTTCCTCTCAAGTAGTTAGTCAAAACTAGTTTCTCATCACTGCGCTGGTGGCGCGTAGCTGACAGGGTAAAATTAGGCTGACGTGATCGCGTCGCATCGAAGCGAAGTTAAGACAGTTGTGTTATCTTAACGAAACTGACTGTCGCTTAGTTTGTGTTACGAGCAAAAGCTGCTGCCTCCACTTCACTTTGACGTCAAATTTCGCACATATAAGTGTGTAAGCTTCGGGCTTTGGAAAACGGAGAGAAGTCGGTCTCCTTCAGTTCTGTATGCATTGTTAATAAATAATAATTACACCAAGCTGGAAACAATCTGAAAAGCCGAGCGACGCTCATCCATGAGCAGCAAAAAAAAAAAAACTCATGGTAAATGCAGGTGCAGCTTTTATATTCCAACCCACGATCACTATCAGTCCCGTTCTGTCATTTCGGCCTGTGTCAGTGCGACAGGCGCCTGATCCATCTCGTGACTCGTGTTGCTGGGTATTCCTGACGTTGGAAGCAGGTGCATCGATCATGGCCCAATCTTATAAACGCCGTGAAATGGATATGGCAGCACTCTAGGGCTGGATATATAGTACGCAATCTTATAAAGCTCGAAATCGAAAACACGGCACGCTCTTTACGGTTTTGGTAACCGCCAGTTTTGGATGTGCCGTAGAATGATTTCAGCCGTGAGCAGTTGTGCACATCTCAAAACACAAACAATAATCAGCTGATTGCGGCATCGTCGGCACCTATTTCACGCCAGAATTTGTGGCGTACTTTGACGAGCTTCTCAGACAGTTTAATTCATTTAAGATAAATTCAATGTTTTTTTATGATATAAGTATGCAATATTTTACGTTATGATATTTTTAAGATTAAAACATCCTCCACATATTAACCCTATTAGTGGCAGGGGGGGGGGGGGTTGTTTTTATCCACCCCTCAGGTTTTTCGGGAATATCTCCGAAACCGCTGAAGCTACGATGCTGAAATTTTCTGACTTTTCCTAAAACTAAATTGGGCACATTCCCTGAAAATTTCAAGTTCATAACTTTACCAGGGGCGGCTCCAGAGCACTGGGAATTGGGGGGTCCTATTCGTGAAGCGAGTCATTTGGGCGAAGATCACGATGCTGCACCAGTTTTACGAACAGTGAATGAAAGGTATCATGTGATAACATATACAAAGTTATTGTGCATCCTCTTTTGACACGTTTTTGCTATAATAGGCGGATCCAGGCGTCCAAAAAGGGGGTTATTTTTTACCTCCCAACATAGGTGCCCTGACACCGCCTATGCATGACCAATACAATTTTAGTCGTTCTCTCATAAGAAAATTGTAACATAACAAGACCATTGCCACCCTTTTTAGAAACAGTACCAACAAAAACCTTATTTACTATACTTTTTGTGTACCCCCAATCTCAATGATCTGTATCCGCCTATGATTTTTGAAAATGCATATTTTTAGGATCCATGTGAATTCCTGGTTCATTCTCTATCGATCGGCAAAAGTTGCGTTAAGATTGGTTCAGAAACCTGGCCGTGATAAACAGTCCAAAATGTATCTGCAATTTGCCCGTTTTTACCCCCCTCTACCCCCCTATTGACATTTTTTAATTTTATTTTTTTTTAGAAATGTAGATCTCGTTGAGCCAAATCGAATGCCGTTTGAATTTTGAAAATCGGCCGGTTAGATCTCGAGATATCAAGGGGGGGTCGTAAACAGCCCCCCCCCCCTGCCACTAATATGGGGTAGCCAGGAGCCTGCCACTAATAGGGTTAACTCAGGCTCATTATAATTATGCTTATTATACAGACAACGATCAATTTCAAAATACGTATTTTCAGGAACTAAATGCACACTAAAACACATAAAAACGAGTGTTCATCGTTATATGGATTTATTTTTCAAATTAAAAGGGGATTTTTAAGAGGACTTTAGCAACAGTAACCATCATAGACTTTCGGCAGCCAACTGCATTATAGAATCGGTATGGGTCTTTAGCCTATTCTCACGTCTCACGTATGACACAAATAACGGGCACTTCATGGCTTCTGATTAGATATTTAAATTAATGATGATATACCTTAGTTTGTCAAAAAATTGTTAATTCCTACTCACTGTTCGTATCTCCTCACTTTCTGTCTGGCACAGTTACGGATCAATGTGTTGTTTCTTCTCTTCCTGCATCTCGATCTGACTTCTGAGCCGAGTATTTTTCTTGATATGCTTTGATATGTAGACTGGGTTCTTCAATCTTTTGAGGAATTGCTTTTTAGCTTTAGGTTAGGTAACAGGTACCTATGCTTGAATAAGAAGGAAAATAAGCTGTAACTTGACCTAATTCAGTTCATGTACGCAGTCTTCGAATTTTAGTAGTTTATCTTCATGAAGGAAAATGTCAAGAGCTTATGACAAGAAGAAAAACAAGCTATATCTTGAATTGATCCAGTTAATGTACGTATCCTGATGCTCAAATTGTAGGAGCTTTATTGTCAACGGCATTACTTAAATTACTGAAACAGTAGCCGAGCTATAATTAAATGACTATTTAAATAATTCTTTAACAAATTTATTGCAATGCCTTAACAGCAAATAAATGCAAATGATAAGTAGAAGAAACACTTTATTCACTCGAATTTCTGAGCGCGAGAATACCCTCGCTGAAATTTATTTGGTCGGCAATCCACTTTTCAGGAGAGTTCTTCAAGCATGTTTGTGTTTTCCGTAGTTTGCTATCACGTTTTCCATAAATAACTTATTCATTACACATATGTGTGTCTCTAAAAGAAATAAATGCCCCATAAAAATTAAAACACATAACTCTTGCTGTTCGCGAACAGTACGCATAATTTCCAATAGCGACGGCGACAAGACATTGACCAATCACGCTGCGTGTTTCCTGCTGGCGTTGATTTGTACTGTGGGCAAAATGGCGTGAATAGAATTACCATACTATTCTCTTTATAAGATTGCGTGAATAGGGTGCCGTAAATAGAGTGGGGTGGAATGATAGTACTCCATTTGGTAGCACAACCTTTATAAGATTGGGCCCATGTGTGGCAGGGCAACAGCTGCGCTAAGTGCCCCACAGGATACGAAAATGGAAATTTTAGTATCGACACTGCTGCCACTAGCTTCATTCCATGCGGCTGCACCTTCATACGGAAAACCATCATAGAAACCTCCGACAAGGTCACTAGCTTCTGATCCTTCTGTGCCATATTCAGAGCTGAGAGCCCACAAATCCTTCCCATTCACGAATTGCATGTGTAGATAATTCACCAGTTTCTAAAAGGTGCAGAAGTAAGCATAATCTACACTCTCCAGTCTCCTTACACCTTCATACAATACCCAAAGGATAAAGGTACGAATGAAATACTTTTTTCTCGCTGAGTGAATTTAGAAGGAAGTAGGGACGAATTGGTGGCTAATCGACCGGCCAGCTTGGGATAATTATCAAGCACTTATCGAACATTATGTCTACTCAAGCTCCGACTAAACCGCTATCCGTCATATACAAATCAGCCCTGCGACGTGGCCACGTGGGCCGGTTCCGACCTGATGCTCCTTGTCGAGTGATATGAACTGATGGTGATAACATGTTAACGTGACATATGTCAGTTCTGGTAAATCTCTCTCTCCCTCCCTCCCTCCCTCCCTCCCTCCCTCCCTCCCTCTCTCTCTCTCTCTCTCTCTCTCTCTCTCTCTCTCTCTCTCTCTCTCTTTCTCTCTTTCTCTCTTTCTCTCTCTCTCTCTCTCTCTCTCTCTCTCTCTCTCTCTCTCTCTCTCTCTCTCTCTCTCTCTCTCTCTCTCTCTCTCTCTCTCTCTCTCTCTCTCTCTCTCTCTCTCTCTCTCTATTTTTCTCCCCTCCCTCCCTCCCTTCCTTCTGCATCCAAATCTCCTATATAACACTCCCAGCCACCAACTCTGTCCCGTCTCCCACAATCATTCATCAGCTGGCCACTACTTTTCCGCCCTGTGGATCAGCAGAGAGGCCGCCTTCCTCCAGCCGGACGGCCACTCGACCAGCCTTCCGCCGTATCCGGGCTGGGGGAGCACGAGAGCCCAATGGCGAGCTCATCTGACCCTCGGCGGCCGGAGGACATTCCGGACTGGCTGCGGGACACTCCGGAACGGCCGCACGGGTCATCCGGGAACGTCGGGCGGCGTCCGTCGCGGCTGATGGAGCACCGCGCCGCGTCGCTCGGGTCGCGTCGGTGCCGGCAGAGGCCGAAAACGGGCCGGGTGGGGGCAGCGGTCGGCTGGATGGGCCCGCTGGGACGAAGACACGGTACGAGCATGGTACGAGCGCTTACATACAGTGGGGTAAGGTCGGTGGGAGGCAGTGTAGTGATCAGACTGGACGGACTCAATATATATAGAGTCACAGCGACGCGGGAGGGAGACGCAGACGGTCAGGTGGGAGGGAAGGAGGGACGTTTAGGTACGGTCTATTTTATATGTTTCTGATGTCATCTAATGTCCATGTGATAAAATCTACGACTACAGTTCGATAAGTCATCATGATAAGCAAGTCGGCGTGACGGGCATCAAGCATCACGCCATACACCACGTCACCGGCATCTGTCCGACCTCTCGCGCGGCTCCTGACCGTCGCGAACAGCGCACTTCACAGGCGCCGCGACGGGTCCGATTTCACATCTCGCGAAATGAAACACGACCATTTGTCACCGGCGGCGATTTTCGGTGGCAGCGTGTCATTTGGAGCCGCCCCGCGGACCCGTCGGTCTGATGGCGTAACCGGCCGAGGGAGGACAGCTGGCCTGTCGCTGTCCGCCTCTCTCGGAGGAGAGATATGACGGCCTTTGAGATGAGCAGAAACGGCATTTTAGACTGAGCGAGGCGGCATGTGGGTCTGACACAGACGACATTTGGGTCTTGAGGAGAGAGCGATGGTTTTTGAGACGCTAGACGATGAGAGGTGGAAGAGAGGAGACTCAGAAGAGGCAGGAGGAAACGTAAGACGATCTCTGCAGTGCTAGGATCGGCGGCTCAGATGATGCATGACAATCACTCAGTCGGCGCCGTCGGCGAGTGCCCCCCCCCCCCATACGTTAGAAGCTGTAATAAGGCAAATACCTTCGTGCGGGGGCTTCGGAAACATGCTTAACTACATATCTACCTAGCAAAGTGAATTACATACACTGAACTAACATATGAATGAACATGCATAGGTACCTAACAGTCGGAATCGGCGGTCGCCTCATGGTCTGTGAAGTACATACCTAAGTAGGCAATTTCTAAGAGAGCCTTGAGGCAAACAAACGGAAAACATAAAAGGAAGTCACCGTTCCCTGACGCTCCCTGGCTCCGGTCTGTGCGTTTCCGGCCGGTGGGTGGAGGCGGACGGGCGCTGACCGAAGCAGCGACACCAATCACCATTACTGAGCGGCACCAACGGTGCTCAGCAGCCGCCTGCAAATGTCACGCCCAGTTTCTGCTCGCCGCCGGCCGTTACCTTACCAACGACTGTCGCCGAATCGTGCCACCGGGGTCGACTGAGGGTGTCATGACTTCGCGAAGTGGGCATTGCACACCGGGAATAACTGACCTCGACATTACATACATAGCGCTCCGCGAGGGTGGGACCGTAACAAGCAGCGTGCGCGGCGCCTCGCTCGACCTTCCCATCGCAAAGAATGATGGTGCAGATAACAGAAAGACGGCAAAGGAGAATGCAAAGGGCGCCATCGAGTGTGCAGACCAGGGATGCGGAGCCATGAAAATTTCAAACGGCTCCGGCTCCGGCTCCGGAGAAAAAATCGGCTCCAGTTCCGGCTCCGGCTCCGGTTGAAATGTCACGGCGGCTCCGGCTCCGGCTCCGGCTCCGAGTAAAATGGTCCTGCTCCGGCGGCTCCGGTCCCAGCTCCGGCTCCGACTCAGTACATCCCCTATGCGCAGGGATGCGGAGGCGTGGAAATTTCAGACAGCTCCGGCTCCGGCTCTGGCTTCGGAGAAAAAAATCGGATCCCGCTCCGGCTCCGGCTCAGGGTGAAATGTCATGGCGGCTCCGGCTCCGGTTCCGGCTCCGGTTCTGGCTCCGGTTCCGGCTCCGGCTCCGGCTCCGGCTCACCGGGCAAAATGTGCCGGCTCCGGCGGCTCCGGCTCGGTTCCAGCTTCGGCTCCGGCTCCGCACTCCTGGTGCACTCATGGTAATTTAAAGGGACCCTCCCGGCTCCCACCTTCAAAAAAGTTTATGAATTGGCATGGAAGTGATGTTGCTCGGTTCAGAAAGATCAAAAACGATTGTCTACCGAATTTCACCGAAAAATATTCACCGGTTTTCAAGATATTAGACTTTTACTTTTGTTTACTTTTTGGGATCTCCGCTGTTCCTAGCGACTTTATTTGGAAGTAATAGTTTGGCAGCTGAAAGTGCGGCACCTGTTGCACGCAAAGCAGCATATACCACCGCGTGCTACAAAACGTTTTAGTCAAACATTTAAAAATCGTTAGATATCTGCGCTGACGTCACACATTCAGAGGGGTATTCCTATCCATTAGCCCCTCTGAATCAAAATGCTGCAATTTTGAAATTCAATATTTCCGATTTAAGGCATTTCTCGATGTTGTGAGTGCCGAAACCGGTAATTGTGAGCCAGGGACCCATAGACCCGGGAACAGGGGGGCAGCGGGGGCGCTTGCCCCCCCCCCCCCAACTAGAGAGCCGAGGGGGCGGCGCCCACTCAACATTGAGGCAGCGAGAAAGGATCTTTTCTCCCTTTTCCGGACTTATTTCCTTCTTGTTTCCTTTATACATCTAACCATCAACACACGGCATTTAGTCCTTGCCATCTGAATGGTTTCTGCTGATACAGTATCGATTTGACAACATATGCTATTGTCATCCCGCTTTGGTTTGGGGATGACCTTGGCCATAAGTTTGGCAGGCCAGATTTTATACTGGACCATTTTGAGTCAACTTTGAGAAATACATACCGTACAACGGTGGTAAAATCGTTGCTATAGGTATAAACCGGCAGTTGCTGGGGTATATCGCCACCCACCGTTTGCTAGGGGGGGGGGGGGGCGTTAAACGCCCCCAGCCGATAACTCGAGAACCAATAGGCGCAGCGAAACGCACGAGGCGGCAAACGAAAGAGCGCGACGAGACGCTTCAGATGAGTACTTTAAAGTTGAATTTTGAGGTCACGGGTCGGGTCAAGGTCAGGTCAAACACCTAAAATCGGGCTTTCAGTAGCATGGACTTCAGGACTTCGCAATGGGCGCCTATCGCCATAAACTCTGTGAAAACGGTGCACAATCCATCTTATAAGGCCTGCAAGAGTGTCAGCTCCATGTAGGGGTCAGTCAAGCATAGGTCAGGGTCAAGGTCAGGTCAACCGGGTAGGCACATATCCCCGAAAATCAAAACTGATATTCGCAGCCTGTGACACATGTTTTATAGGTAATTTGGGGCGTAGAACACGATGGTGACATTCATTTTATCATATGTGTACGTGTTTGGCTCAAAAAGTTCAATTTAAGAAATTCATGTATCATGGTCGTGAAGTAGTCACGAAAAATTGCCAAGATTCAGTTCAAGATTATGGAAAATGCGGAACGATAATCAATAATCGAAGATAGCCATTTGATTGATCATGGTATTGGCAGTCTAATGGCGTTTACGGCATGTCTGTATGTCTATTCTGTGATTTTATATGAGTTTTTGAACATATGCCGTTTTTGGTCGAAAACTCAGAAATCATGACGTCACTAAAACCTCGATATCTCAAAAAGTTTTCGACCGATTTTTTTTAAACTTTGTCACAATAATCTTCAATTAATTCCCTACAGGTACCCAAAATTTGGCGCGCCTGCGGCGCGCCGTTTTTATGCTATGGCCCGGCGAAAAAAGTGGGGGCGTTTAACGCCCCCCCCCCCCAGCAACTCGCGGGATAACATAGTTTACCCGCTCTGGGTGTGAGGAAGGGGTGTGGGGCAATGAGTGCACTGACGTGGCGCCCTCGGAGGGCCGGTATGGGATTAACCGGCGACCGCCTGGGGGGGGGGGTCGGATCCGACCCCCCCCCCCTCCGTTTTTCTTGAATAACTCATGAACCATTCTCGCTATCTACTTGAAACTTGGCATACCTTCTCCCCCATCAATTTGACGTCTCCTGTGCAATTTTTAAGAAAAAATTTCCAAAACTTTTGGAGATAGGTATATCGATTTTAGTGATGTAACTACATGGCGATTTTGGTCAAAAAGTGGTAAATGTTTAAAAAATCGCCAAAAATCAGGGTTTGAAGCAAATTGCAAATTAAGGACAACAAAAGACGCAGCTCAACGAGTTCTTTAACCCTCGCCGGCCGAGGGGGGGGGCGGGTGCCGCCCCCCCCCATAGGGTTTTTTCGCGATAGCTCCGAACACGCTGGCGATAGAGAGCTGAAACTTGGCATACCTGACCTTTGATCCAAGCCGCATCTTTTGACACCAACCGCATTTTTGGGTAAGGTCAGGTCACTGACCTATGACGTCATAAGTGAACCTCTGCACGGTCTTCAGATGTCGCAACTTCGCAACGCCCTCACTGCCAGAGGAGATGTCACAGGGAAATGAAACTTGCAGGATCTAGTATCCATTATGAGTCCCACAACTTGTATATCTCGGATTTTTCCTAAAGGTCATATGAGGTCAGGTCATTTTCGTGACCTCACCATTATAAGTCAATGGGGAAAAATGAAAACTGCTATTCTGGCGCCGGGAACGATCTCCAACTATCTCAAGCACACAGAATCGTGATTTTATGCACTCCTTGCAAGGTTAGATGCGTCACTTTTGCAATGTTGACCTTGCGTGACGTCATTTATGACGTCATCAAGGTCATATTAGTTTTTCGTCAATAACTCTTGATCAAATTGAGCTAGCGAGTCGGGAAAGCCACCAATGGACTCAGGAAGACCTGCCGAATCGAATGATATGCGACATGACCCCTTTCGACCAACTTCGTGACCTGGGGGCTGACCTGACCTTGACCTGAGGTCAACACCCCAAGTTGACCTGACCCGGACAAAAAGTATATCATTCGACGCGCCTGAGCGAGACAAACACGATGCTGCCAAAATCGGCGCTCTGCGGCCGTTTTTTGCGAAGTTATTCACCAAAAACTGAACCGTACCTTGGGGCACTTGACCTGACCTCAGAGGTCACCGGTTGACCTAGGACCTTAAAATCGGGTACCAATCTCTGCGTCTCGTAACGGCGCACACGCTCGTTTTTTCCGCGACGCGCTAGCTCCACCAGGGGCGAAACGGCGAGGGGGGGGTCGTACCCGCCCCCCCCCCCCTCGGCCGGCGCGTATGTAGAAAACCAATACCTAGGTCCGGCGAGGGTTAAAATGGCTATCTCGGATTTTCCATTAAATCCGTTTTTCACCCCTAAAAATTCAAAAAACTATATTTTTGGAAAACAGTTAATAAAATCCAAAATTTTGAGAATTTCCAAAAAACCGGAATATATGTTGTAGAGCTTTATTAGAACATTAGATGCCCCAAATTTCAACTTTCTATCTTGATTTTTGAACCCCAAATTGTAAAAAATAGCTCCAACATGCATAGGGCATGGTGACGTCATAAGCATTTTCGTGAATTAGAGGCACTTCTGAACATCGCATGTGAAAACAAATGGCACCACTAGATTCCTGGGACAAAGCTCGTCTAGAAAAGTGCATTTTTATGTCAAAAATAAAAAGTTGAAAAATTGACTTTTTTTCTTAGCCCTCGTTCAGTTATGTATAGTATAAACGATTTTTTTTATGTTTTCAATGCACACTTATCCCCAGCACAGTGACTTGGGGTCACATATAACCATTACCATCGGATTTGGCGTGAAAAATAAGCCATAAAACAGGTGTCGCACGCCGATGTAGCAGAAAGTGAAAACCGTGACCTTTCGTGACCTGACCTGACCTTGACCTGTACTTAGTATGACCCCTATACGCACATGGTACCTTCACTAGGCCTTTGAGGTCATTTTTGGTGAGTTTCGAGCAGCAGCTATCGATTCCGCTGTCCGTAAGCCGATTCATGCAAAACCCCTGAATTTGACCTTTGACCTGACCTTGACCCGAAAGTTGACCTCAATCTTAAAATCTTAAGGGTGCTTTGGGAAGGTTTCGTAGAGACCTTTCGAACGCCGCCTCGCGGGGCTCGATACGACCATTGGTTCTCGAGATAACAGGGGGGGGTCGGATCCGACCCCCCCCCAGGCTGTCGTGGGTACGGAAATAGCCCAGGCGGTGCCGGGTTAAAGCTCAGCGACACTAAGGGCTTGTGTGGTGCCTTCGGTTATCGGTAGCACCCTCAGAATCACCGGCGTAGGGCCCTCAGAGCCGTAGGCCCTCACCAGTACCTTTAGAGGTACTGGTGTGGGGCCGTCATGCAGGTGCCGGTGTGGGCGCTCAGAGGTGCTAGTGTGATTCTCTCAGAGGCGCCGGTGAGGGTCCTTACAGGCGATGCTGTGGGCCCTCAGCCCCTCATAGACGCTGGTATGGAGCGGTTACAGACGGGTGTGGGGCCTTTACAAAGAGCTGCTAACGCAAACCCTCTACAAGCCGGCAGGGGACTCTCAGGTGACAGGCAAGGGGCCCTTAGGCCGGCAGAAGAAGTCCGATGGATGGGGCCCATACTCCATAGAGACCGGCATGGTACTGTCAGACGCCGGTGGGGCCCTCAGAGTCATCGGTGTGGGGCCCTCAAAAGTCATCAGTGGGTGACCTTTATATGCGCAGGTGTTGGCTGTGGCACTGGTGTAGGCACTCAGAGTTGGGGGTGTGAAACCCCCAGAGACACCGGTGTGGGCCCTCATAGGCGCCGATGAGGGTCCCCACAGTTGCCGTTATGGGGCCCTCAGAAAAATAAGTGTGGGACCATCACAGGCGGGAAATGCCCCTAGAACTGGCCCATCATAGGCTGGTAAGAACTCTCAGAGGCCAATAACGGGCCTTTGCAGACTACCGAGGGGCCCCTAAAAGCCGCAAGAGGCCCTCGGAAGCCGGCGTGGGGCCATATGGAGATCTTAGTGTGGCTATTTAGGGCCCGTGAGGTGCTCTAACGAGCCCCACGGGCCCTTCTGAGTCGAAATATAGCCATCGTTAAAGGTAGTGTGCCAGCTTTCTTGGACCGTATGGAGTTAATGGCCCAGATAAGGAGAACCGGATTTTTAGAACTTATCCATACCTTCAAAACTCATGGAAACGTCTTAAATTCTTCAAATTTTGAGTACCCCAGTGCGAAATTCGCCCCGACGGGTTGTCGGTCGTACCCCAACCACATTTCACACCACTATGAACAATAAATGCACACACTGAAATCGCTATTACCGATATGCTCATCCAATCAAGTTTCGATAAACCCGTTCATCATCATCTCCTGCGGTTTCGAACACGCCTGTTAGGTGGCTTCTGATGCTCGTCGAGGTCGGAATTTCCAAATACGCGTGGTGCGTCGGGCCGCGCGCTCTGACTTCGGCCAAGAAAAATGCGTCAGCTGATCATTGTCATTTCTGCCACTTGCGTGTGGTGAAATGGGGTCATAACTTATAAGACGGCTTTTTCATATCAATTATTTTACATAAAATCATATTTCAAACCATAAATAATGTTCGACAGCCAAAAAAAAGAAACAATACCAATACGGGCTTACAGTTTAAGGCTCGACATTGTGTTGTCTACGATTAGACAGCTGATAACTCATTCCCGTACGTCGTATGGTCGTAACACTATAATGACCTTTGCTTATTGTCACAAGTGCGCCGCATTCGCGATTGTTGCCCGACGCCTGTTTGCAAGTGAGCCCACTACAGTTGTTATACATATCTAAAAACCGAAAAACTTTTAGGCGAAAAAGGCACTATTCCAGGCCCATTTTTGATTTTTTTTGCGATATTAGGTAAAAACAGAAGCTTCTTATCCTAGGAAAAATAAAATGGGAAATCTTTCAAAGGTGGCACACTACCTTTAACCCGCGAGTTGCTGGGGGGGGGCGTTAAACGCCCCCACTTTTTTCGCCGGGCCATAGCATAAAAACGGCGCGCCGCAGGCGCGCCAAATTTTGGGTACCTGTAGGGAATTGATTGAAGTTTATTGTGACAAAGTTTCAAAAAAATCGGTCGGAAAATTTTTGAGATATCGAGGTTTTAGTGACGTCATGATTTCTGAGTTTTCGACCAAAAACGGCATATGTTCAAAAAATCATATAAAATCACAGAATAGACATACAGACATGCCGCAAACGCCATTAGACTGCCAATACCATGAACAATCAAATGGCTATCTTCGAATATTGAATATCGTTCCGCATTTTCCAAAATCTTGAACTGAATCTTGGCAATTTCTCGTGACTACTTCACGACCATGATACATGCATTTCTTAAATTGAGCTTTTTTAGCCAAACACGCACTTATATGATAAAATGAATGTCACCATCGTGTTCTACGCCCCAAATTACCCATAAAACATGTGTCACAGGCTGCGAATATCAGTTTTTATTTTCGGGGATATGTGCCTGCCCGGTTGACCTGACCTTGACCCTGACCTATGCTTGACTGACCCCCGCATGGAGCTGACACTCTTGTAGGCCTTATATGGTGGATTGTGCACCGTTTTGACAGAGTTTATGACGAGAGGCGCCCATTGCGAAGTCCTGAAGTTCATGCTACTGAAAGCCCGATTTCAGGTGTTTGACCTGACCTTGACCTGACCTGTGACCTAAAAATTCAACTTTAAAATACTCATCTGAAGCGTCTCGTCGCGTTCTTTCGTTTGCCGCCTCGTGCGTTTCGCTGCGCCTATTGGTTCTCGAGTTATCGGCTGGGGGCGTTTAACGCCCCCCCCCCCCCAGCAAACGGTGGGTGGCGAAATACCCCAGCAACTGCCGGGTTAACCCTAAGCGGTCAAATGGCGCCGCAGGGCCCCTCGGACCCGAGTGTCCCTTTGAACCCGATGGGGGAGGGGGTACGTGTCCCCTTAGACCCCCAGCTACGCCACTGTTTCATATGCATCATTTCAGGTATTTTAGGCTCGCCCCCCCAACTTGAAAATCGTTCCCGGGCCCCCCCAGGGACCCCATTTTGGCTATCGTCAACTCAAATCTAATGTTAAGGTGGGAGGGTCCCTTTAATGCAGTAGGTATGCACTGAGCTTAGAGTATTCCACTGCTGAGTTATAGCTTATACCCACCAACCAGCTATTTTACGCTAGTTTGCTGTGTTTTGGAATTTGGTACATACGTATGGACGTAGGTATGGACCTCAGATTAGTTAAGTATGTACAGTCCACAGCAGAAGTAATGTGCGGTTTCAGTCATGGGTACCTATGTTCTGCTTCTGAAGCTTAGGAACGATTAAATGAAACTTTGAGTGTAGCTTATATGTATCGTCACCCTTGCAGCTGCAACTTAAGCTTTTGACATCTTCTTTTCGATCACTCCGTATTAACCCTATTCCTGGCGGGGGGGGGGGGCCTCAGGAGCCCCCCCCCCCTGAGGTTTTTTGGTTATTTCTCCCAAACGCGTTGAGCTAGGAAGCTCAAATTTTCTGACTTTTCTTAAAAGGCTTCTACGCAACATGTCTGAAAATTTTGAGTTGATCTGACCTCAGGTCAGGTCACCAGAGGCGGTTTCGTGACCCTACCTCAGAAAAGTTTGCAATCACGCCAGAGCTAGAGTTTTTGACTGATCAATTTCTTCTCTTCAGGGTTTAGTTAGGGCACCAGTATGTGCAATTTGTATATCTCAGAATTTTGATATCGGTGACCTAAGGTCAGGTCAATTTCGCGACCTCCCCATTATAAGTCAATGGGGGGAAAATCAACTCCCTGTTTTTACCACTAAAACGGGTCGGAATGGCCCCATATACCATACATGACTTCATATACGATCAACCTTCACTACCTTGAGGTCTGTTTTGCTGTTGGGCAGCTGTGAGGTCATGTGACGTCATCAAAGGTCACCAAAGGTTTTTGGCCAATAACTCCGTACAGGAACAAGATACAGACGCGTGGATGGTCTCATTGTGTTCAGCTCGTCAAGACGCATCGAATGATATACATGATGACCTCGAGGTCACGTGACCTGAGGTCAACCTTTGACCTTGACCTTTCGAGGTCAACATATATATCATTCGATGCGGATTGACGAGAGGATCACGATGATGCCCTTAGTTTGTTCCTATCTTGACTAACTCGAAAGTTATTCGAGAAAAACTCTCTCCATATCTAGCGCCGCCATTTTGACTTTTTCGACCCCTGTGACGTCATCTTTGACCTGACCTGAAAATGACCTTAGTAAAAATGGTAGATCTTGGCCGTGCGTATCCGATGCCGTTTACCGCTTGTCGCTATCTTGCTTCGTTCTCGAGATCTCAGGGGGGGGGCCGAATCGGCCCCCCCCCCCGCCAGTTTCTTGTCCCGGCGGAGCCCGCCAGGAATAGGGTTAAACAATCGCCAGTCAAAGCCAACCGTTGAGATTGGTAAAACCCTACATTACTATAGCGGTGGGCTGTGCCTACCTACCTACCAGCTACCTACCTATGTAGGCTCCTTAGTCCTTGGCGTATGTTTTCACAACAAATCTTGTCATATAATTATAGAAATTGAACCGACAAATAACAGTTTGTTCATAGCCCATACATATTTACCTATAGCCTATGCACTTAGTGCACTGGGACATTGCACCCGTTACGCGTTCAATAATTATTTCCTGGTCACGTTTCTATTGATAGCGATGCAGTTTCAGCGCCTCTGATTCATTCACTGCGTTAGCGACTTGTATTCTTTTGCAGAATTATGAGGTGCTTACGTTAGCAAAAATGTTGTACTCGATTGCTTTTAGACGTAACTAGAACGTTACTGTCAATAAGAAAGAGTCTGTAGATTATCTTATATATGTTTAATTTCTTTAATTCATTCTGGATGTCTTTTAATTAAATAAATTTGGTCAAAAAACATATTTTTGCTTGCAGTTTAAATGCTTAGAAAAGCATTTCGAACATAATTCGATTTCTACGGTGCTCCTTCTCAGCGCTCCCTTTTGTTTGTTAGCTAGCTAGCTACCTACGTGATTAGGCCGTAATCGCTGTTATTTTCATAAATACATAAACATTTGAGCAGGATCAAATCATGACCAATCCATCTTTAATGCTGATTATGAGATTAGCTCTCTTAGGATGTTTTTGGACGTTCAGTGCAGCTGTGTCCGATGACATGATCAAAATTTCAAGTGCAGAGTTGAAAGATTTGAGGCCTGAAACTGAAACTGTCCTGGCATTTTTCAGTAAGTATGACAGAGCTTTATATTTCATGTAATTATTCAAATTTAACTGCATGACATTAACTTTGCCATAAAAATAGAATAGCAGGTACCAACCTAACTGAGGACGCAGTGCTGCTGGATTTGAATGCATCAGAATCTCGGTTCTCATGAAAGTTTAGGTTGTTACTTGCTGGTCAGATAAGCAGCTGCACTGTGGGGTATCAAAACAAAACAGGAAATTTTCTATTTCTGGTCTCTGCAGCAGACCCATCACCCAGAGGAGCTCTTTGGGTTGGGGCAAATGTCTCAAGTTGCCTGGAATGTACAGAAATGTATGGTTATTTGAGAATATAAAGAAATTTTTAGAAAATTTTTGGGTTATGTTCCCTGGCATTGTCCAAGAGCCTCTTTCTGGATCTGTCAGTGTTTCTGATTATGGTCAACTTCCGTGGCGGCAATGCCACACTTTGAGAAGTTCTACATTTAGACCAATGGAGCTTGGATTATGACTGTGCTAAGACTGCCTGAGAAAGATCTCCCAAGAGGAAATCATTTGTTTCATTTTTGTGAGCTGTGCATTGGAGATGTAGAGTGCATCAAGCTGAATTCTGAAGTGTAACATTGTTTTTAGGTTAAAAATCAGTGAAATATTGATAATATGAACTGTTTTATTTTCTTAAAGGGACACTCCCACCTTAACATTAGTTTTGAGTTGAGATAGCCAAATTGGTGGCCATGGCCTGCAAATACCGGTTTGGAAACCCACAACATCGAAAAATGCTTTAATTCGAAGATATGGAATTTCAAACTTGCAGTTTTCGGATTCTAAGGGGCTAATGCATTGGAATGCCCCCTTAGAATTTGTGACGTCAGCGGAGATCTAACGATTTTTAAATCTTAGACTAAAACCATCGTTAACACGTGGTGGTATACGCTGCTTCGCGCGCAACGTCTGCCGCACTTTAAGGCTGCCAAATTATTGCTTCCAAATAAAGTCGCTAGTAACAGGGGAGATCCCAAAAAGTAAACAAAAGTAAAAGCCTAATATCTGCTAATATCTTGAAAACCAGTGAATATTTTTCGGTGAAATTTGGTAGATATTCGTTTTCGCTCTTTCTGAACCAAGGGACATCACTTTCATGCCAATTCATTAACTTTTTTGAAGGTGGGAGGGTCCCTTTAAGCTCTGCTGAACTTTCGGTAACTGTGAATATGAAGTCTGAATAGATAAAAAACAAGCTAACCTGACCTGACCTTACCTACTTACCACTAACCTTCAACCTACCAACCTACAACCTACATACCTACAACCTACCAACGTACAGACTTCATATACCAAAGTTTTTACCTCTTTTCATTGTGATTTATGATCAGTTCACATCAGTGTCATGTGAACCAATGTCCTATTATACACAGGAATAGGTTTCTCTGATGTAGCCTTTCTCAGGTTTGGTTTCCTAATGGTCCTTGAACCCAGACAAGATACCTTTCACCATTTACCTAACTCTTATACCTACCCTTTCCCCACACAGTTACTTTAGACATTGTGATGTGTTCATCTTGCATTTATGGCTAGCATAAGGCCATGCTTTGTGGAACTGTCTATTTTAGATTTTAAATTAACTTAGCTTTTTAAGATCAAATGTTTTGCATATATGAGATGTTTATGGGAAAGGATTTGGGATTTTTGTCTAATTCAGCAATGTTATTGGTTGAGAGCTAATGAGTGTTCACTGTTCAGTGTTTTTACATAACAAGTTCAAGATTATCCATGATTTCATTGCATTAACCTTTTCAGTTACCTCCAACATTTAGCACCACAAATATAAGCCAGAGTTGTTAATTTGATGCACTTTTTCGTTGTTTATCTCGCTGATATTCATATAACAGCTCTTAGTAAGAGTATTCATTTAAATAGCATCAAATGTCCTCTTTTGTGTAGGTATGTTGTGCACTTTGATTTTTTTCTGATATCACTATTCACTGTAAGGTTTCCATTCTGCACTCCCTGAGCCTGGGGACATTTGCTTTACCGCAGCTCGGAGCAGCGGCTGCAGCTCCTGTGCCGCTGCGGCCGACGAGCTCCGCTCCGTGCTGCCATCTCTCGGCATGAAAACGTACCTGGTGGAGGACGGCAAGGAGACAGCCGAGTACGCAGACCGGGTGCCCGCCCTGGTCATGTTTCACGGCCACACACCCGTGCTCTACGAAGGTAATTTAGTGGTCTTTAAAGTCTACTATTCCCTGTAGTTGAGTGCACATTCATAGCGAGACTTCTGCTGCTGAAATATTCTGGTCCTCTTCTATCCCAAGAGTTTTGCGATTTGTTATACCTGCGCATGTGTGATGTCCGTGTATCGTCACAGAGCCGATGGAGGACTGTGACTGTTTGACTGGCTAGCTGACTGCCTACCTGATGTAGCTCGACATGACTGACTGACTGATCAACTGACTGAATAATCAATGGTTGAGTATCCATGACAGGTTGGATGATGATGTAAATAATAAACCAAATTTGATCACATTTTTGCACAGTGATCAAGGTTCCATGAACCGAAAGCTTTGTGTGTCTTTTTAAATATATTTGAATGCATTTGTAATAATTTGGTTTATTATTTACATCATCATCCAATAATCAATGGATATTCGACTGACTGATGGATGAATCAACTTACTAATGGAGTTAAAGAATTAACACCGACTGGTTCCGCGAACGGCTACCCTTGGCTCCCTACGTCCGATGGAAGAGGACTGTGACTGCCGTTCTGACTGATTGTCTGATTGACTGATTTACTGACTGACTGACCAATTGACTGATCGATGAGAAGGTAACACTGACACCCCCCCCCCCCCTGGCTTCCCTCGGCTCTCCAGGTCCGATGGAGGGGGACGCGTTCGCCGAGTTCGTCACCACCAACCGAGAGCCGCGCGTAGTGATTCTGAACGACGACAGCTTCGAGCACCTGACGCAGGCGGCTACCGGATCCACCACCGGCGACTGGCTAGTCATGTTGTGAGTTGTCAGGGCGGGATGCTGTGAGTTGGGAGCTTTGTTGCTGCATTCCAGATCGGTATGTTGTGGGTTCGAAACTTGGTATGTTTGGGCTGCTGAATCAGTGTTCTATGAGTTGTGCACATGGGTTGTTGTGGAAATATCGTTATGCTTCGACTTGCCTCGATATGCTGTCGGTTGTTGGTTCTTGCCTATAATGATTCTGGATTTTTACGTTGATTTTATTTATAGGTTGACTGGAATCACATTTCATCTAATCACGTCACTGCTTTACACGCTCGCCTTTTTGTCATGTTTATTGTTTGGTTCCATACCCATCAGGCGTCAGTCAGAGGGACAGAGCAATCATGAGACCGTTCATCCTTGCCTGGCCGGCCTGCTGGGTCCCGATGTCGGCCTAACACCAGCGCATGCCGCGCGGGCCGCGCCGCTGGGCCATGGAGGCCGCCGCGGCCCGGTCAGCAGCATTGCCGGCTC
Organism: Amphibalanus amphitrite; assembly: GCF_019059575.1. NCBI lineage: Eukaryota > Metazoa > Arthropoda > Thecostraca > Balanomorpha > Balanidae > Amphibalanus > Amphibalanus amphitrite. Next base: position 90,233 of record NW_024883236.1, read on the forward strand.
CCTGCCGACCCAGGCTGGTCTCCCTGCGCCGCGCTCCGGCCGCCTCCTGGGCAGGGTACGGATGACGGCGCTCCCCGTCAGCAAACCCGCTCTTCTCGACCATGGCGGGACCGTCGGGCCGCTGTGTGCTGTCGGGAGGACCGCAGAATCGGGCCGGGCCGGAGCCGTCGGGGCCCTGCTCACTGTCAGAGAAGGGCTGTCTGTCGGCGGGGTTCGGTCCGTTCGTGGGAGACATGGGGCGTCTCTCGGCCGGAGGGAAGGGGGTGCTGTCCACGGTGGACCGCGGAACGTCGCCCGGGAACTGAGGACCCTGGCCGGGCTCCCCCGGCGGGCGACGCTCCTGCCGGCGACGCTCCCCATCCAGCATGGCTCGTCGCTCGCCATCGTAGAGCATTCGGCGACGGTCGTTGTCGCGGGCGAAGCGAGACCTCATGTCGGCGAGGTATTCGTCGTCGTCATCGGAGGTGACTCGAGGTCGGGTCGGGTTTCCGACGGGGCGGCGCTGCTGGGACGGTGAGCGCGCTCTGCCGCGCGGCGGCTCAGAGGGGCTGCGCACCTCCGAGCGCTGTCCGTAGTAGGGAACTGGGGACAGCGAGCGGGGCCGGTCCGCGTGCGGCCGGTAGCGCCGCTCGTCGGCACGCTCCGACGGGTACTCGGTGTACTTCCGAGGGGAGTACTCCGCGTACCGCGGCGGCGAGCCCCCGCGGTACCGCTCCGCGCCGCGGCTCGGTGAGAGAGCCGTCATCGAGCGACACAGACGATCCCTGTCCTGTCGCGAGGTCCGAGGGCGGCGCTCAGGAGAGCGAGCCAGCGGTCTGTCTTCCCGGCAGTCGGACTCGTAGGGGTCGGCTCGGTAGGGCGATCGGCCAAGACGCTGACGAGAGTAGTCCCGCGGGTAGTACTCGCTACGCCTGTAGTCGCAGCGACGTCCCGGTGAGCGTCCCCTGCGGGACGACCGCGGCTCGTAGTCGTACGAGCGCCGGTAGTCGCGTCCGTAGTCGTCGCGGCTCGGCGAACGAGGACCGAACGGCTCGCGCTCCCCGCGGCTGGGAGACCTGTAGGGCCCTCGGTCGTACCACCCGCAACACCGGCCGAACAGAGGCGGCAGCTCCGGGGAGAGAGACCGGCAGAATGAAGAGCCAAAGTCGAACGGCGAGCGCCGGCGGCGGAACATCTCCGCGATGGGCCAGCGGCTTCGGAACTCGGGCTGCGAGGGTGACCGGCGTCCCATGTCGTACCGGACCGGCGACCCGCAGCGCGGATCGGCCCGGAGCGGCGAGTCCCGGCGGCGATCCGCCCTCGTCGGCGAGTACAGACGGTAGTCGCACCGACTGGGGGACAGCTCCCGATGCCCGGAGCGGGACGGACGCGACGGCTGCATGCTGCCAGACGTGGGTGGGGGCCTGGCGGTACGGTGGGACTCGCACTGACACTGAGGACTTCATACCGCAGCCAGGGTTTTATACCGGTGCGAATGGGTGTCGTTTATGGTAGGGTGGTTTTCTAGGCGAGTGAGGAGCAGGGAAGGTAACTGAATACTCCCGCGTGCCTGGTTTTTAGGGTACACATGCGTGTTTCGGGTGAGCTCACGGACCTGTTTCTGTTGTTTGGAAATATGACACCCTACTTCAGGGCAGGCATGAAGTGCTAATTGTGAAAGGTGTCGTCAGGTAGATGACTGTCAACCTTCACTGACCTATCCGGGGCACCGCAGAGCTTTACGTGACACCCTATGCAACTGGTGCTATTGAGAAAAAGAAATATTTGTGCCTGACATGGTTTAGCTTTTCCTTTTCATTGCGTTATTCCTTCGAATATGATTCTTCCAATATTTCTTTTTTTCTTCAAATGTGACCAGTCTTTCATATTATCTACCCTCCTGTGACCTGGATGCCCCGCCGTCCGCCCCCAGCCACGGCCTCTCGTGCGACAGCTGCGCAGCACTCGAGGCTCGCCTGCAGGGGGTGGCTGCCAAGTTGAGGAACCGCGTCATGGTGGCCAAGATGTCCTCCGAGACGGACGGCAGGGAGACGGCCAAGCGGTTCGGTGTGCCGCCCAAAGAGCTCCAGATCCTGTTGTGAGTGTGAGATGCGGTGTGATGCGGGGCGGATGCTAGGTACTAATGGAGGTGGGATATGGGCGTATCCCAGCCGTTGCTGCACGCAGAATCAAAGGCTTTGGTACTAGGCTATCCCTCGTTGTATGATTTCATTAAGTGTTGTTTTGCGCACTATGGAGAGAAGTGGTAATTGCCGCTAACCCTTGTTTACTGAGCGAGCCGCGAGGTTACCGGCTTACAGAGCAAGGTTTTTCGTTGATTTTATGGCGTGTCGTTTTTTACCGTTGAAGTTCTACCTCACATTTATCGTTGATCTCACGGAAAACTTTAGTCCCTGACTCGCATGTCCCCTAACCCATCTTCCCCTACGTTCACAGTTTCCGCCAGGGTACGATGTACCTGTACAACCTGAAGAAGTTTGATCTCAGCAGTCTGAGCGCCTTCGCTGTCGGCCTGTACAAGGAGGCTCCTAGTGAACCGGTGCCTTCGCTACCACAGTCGCCCATGTGAGTCCATCAGGCCCCAGGGATGTATACGATGATCTGTTCATGCATACGCTTCGAGTTACGTGTTCCATCAATCGATGTTGTAAATACATCTGGTATTCTTCGCTTCATTCTGGTAAAAATGTGCGTTAACTAGCAGTTTTCGTCCTTCGAATGTCGAACTTCACCGACAACATATCGATATCATCTGAGTGTGCTGTTGGAGCTTAGTTAAACTAGACATTTCCAGATGCACCGATACAACATCGACAGTATTTTGCATAAATTCGTGCCTCTTGTATGAATGCGTCTGAGGCGTGCTTGTACTCATCTCGCGCTTCTCTTGCAGAATGCTGGTGCTGCAGGTAATAGCCGTCATCCTTGTCGCCGTCTACATCCTCATGATGGTGCTCACCAAGAAGAACGAGCAGGCGCGGAAGAAGGGGTTCTGAGAGCGCGCCTCTGGCTCCGGGCGAGTGTTCGCCGAGCTGTGCGCAGCTGTCAGCGCTCGCAGCGTCCGCAGAGTGAGGAGGAAGCCGAACTGATACATCCCTCTGTGGGCGAGAACGCTGAGGGACAGATGGAGATAGAGGGAGCTGCTATCAATGACGGTGGACCAACAGACCCATCCGATGACGCTGGAAGATCTGAGGGAGGCGGCGGTTGTGTGAGGGGTGTTCGGTGCGACACGAGTGTTTGAGTTGGTGACAGGGACCAGTGCGGCTATCGTATCAAATGTGATGACGTTTGTTGTTAAACTGTGATGAAATTGTTTCTCGTTGATATTTTCCTACTGAGGTGTGTTGGGGCTCAAATATAGCATCTACTTAAAAGATTATGTGTTCTTGAGTACCGACTTTGCGGGACTGATGTGAGATTGTGGGTTGAAGGGTTAAACCCATGCTGCGGAATGCTTATAGTCGGCGCTAAATATGGCTCCCTATCCCGGAAGTGTTTCACTTTTTGTTGCGTCCGGGTTTCGTCATCAGTTGGCCTTTATGATAACGAAGCAGGACACTTGTACGATTGCCCAGAATATGTGGAGTTAACAAGGTTGACCAGATATGCTACGCAAAGATATCCCGTGAGTAACTGGCAGTTACCTATTCGCTGGACCGCAGTGTCGTGTCTTGAAGTGTAGGGATTGTCCCAGGGAAAATAAAAACAGGGGGAACGGCTGCATGTGGCTAATGATAGTAGGTACCTAAATACGCAACAGAGAAATCGCATTACGTCTAGAGGACCGATTTGGCCAATCTTATTTAACCCGCGCCCTGCTGGGGGGGGGGGTGTTTGAACACCCCCCCTTGTGGTTTTTCGCGAATATCTCAAAAACGGCGGCGCGGAGCGCCGCCGTTTTTGGTACACCTTATCATACATCAATTCTACACATGTTGTGAAAATTTCAGACCAAGGTCATTCAAGGTCAGGTCACCAGGTCACTTGAAGTGACCTCACCTCATAAAAAGTTTCAATGTCTGTCATAGCTACACCGAGTGACCGATCGCTTTGAAACTTTCAGCGATTGCTAAGAGCAATAGTATGTACAAAATGTATATCTCAGAATTTTGATATCGATGACCTAAGGTCAGGTCAATTTTGCGACCTCCCCATTATAAGTCAATGGGAGAAAATTGAAATGCGCCTCTTTTGGACGAAAGACATTATAAACACTCCCAAACACCGAATTACAAGTGGTTTAGACACACTGAACATGAAAATGGTGTCCGTGACCCTTGCTTATGCCCTGAGGTCATCTTAGGTCACGAATGATATCTAACAGTTTTTCGCGAATAACTTTTGATAGAGGCGTGCTAGAGCGATGAAAACGCCTTAGATGTGTTCAGCTCGACGATACGGATCGACTGATATGCAACATGACCCTTTCCGGTCAGGTCATGACCTTGACCTGAGGTCAAATTTTCAAGTTGACCTTTCAAGGTCAAGTTATAGTTCATTCGATGCGTCTTGACGAGAGGAACACGATGCCGGTAAAAGTAAGCTCGTGCAAGGCTTGGGTCAAAAGTTATTGCAGAAAAACTGTTTCCGAAAAAATCGGCTATTTTTGCAGTTTTTGCCCCCTGCAGGCAAAACCGTTGACGTTAGGTCAAATCTGAGAGAATTACTCAGAAAGGGCGTTAATAGGGCTATCGAATGCGCTTTTCCGCGGCGCTGTAGCTCTATTGGTTCCCGAGTTATGCGTTGGCTTCTTGGAAATTTTCGACATTCGACCTGGAAATCGGCGAAATTTTGCCTTCAATGACCTCTGGTGACCTGACCTTTGACCTGACCAAAAAATTGACCGAAGTGATTTCGTCATTATTTTTGACGCTCTTTCGAACGCCGCCTTCCGCGTATCGCTACGTGGCCCAGGAGCCGAGTTACAAGGGGGGGGTGTTCAAACACCCCCCCCCCCCAGCAGGGCGTGGAAATCCAGGACCCCCAGCCGGGCGCGGGTTAAAGCGCATTACGTTTAGGGGACCGATTTGGCCAATCTTATGTAAAGTGCATTACGACTAGGGGACCAATTCGGCCAATCTTCTTTTCAGTGCCCCATGCGCCGAGCAGTCAGAACAGGCGAACAGCGCCGTCTTGCCGAGACCCGTCTTCGAACTGGAGTCTGTGTTTCGTTTATCTGCCGCCAGGTGTACCGTGCAGCGACGGACGCAGGTTTCGTGTTCCCTCCCATAAGCGTAGGAACCATGGGTGCAAGGGTGCAGCTGCACCCACAATATTTATCCAGTGGGTGCAGACAATGTATTCTGCACCCACAATAATCTGAACCAAAAACCCCTTTTTCATCAACACTACTTCCCATGCAGCACGGCAAATTCAGGATATGTTGCCTCAGTGTCCCAATTTGTATTTTGGCTTAGGTGTCAGAAGGGGAAATGCATCACCCCAAAGGAGGATGAGAGAGGAAAATTGCCAATCACACAAGGCCCAAAAAGAGTGGGAAAGGCTGCATGGTATAAAGTTATACAGAAGTGTGGCAGATTTTGGGATGTAAAATGGTTATCCATGCCAATGCGTTGTCTGTGAAATTGGGAGTGGAAAATTGCTCTTAAAAATTGGGGACGAGAGTGTAAAATAATTTCTGTTTGGATGTTGGTTCCCACCCAAATCGACAAATTTTGGGACACTGTGTTGCCTACGATCCATCTTTCGAAGCATTTGCTGTGATCAGTGATGGTCTTCAAAACTTACATTTGTGCTGAAAAAAGGGAAATGGAGCATGTGTTTGAACACATACCGAACCGATGACCCACTGTCAAAAATTCAAGCCCGATATCTTCGATAATGGCTAAGTTGGCCGCTTTTACTTTTTGCGGTAGTCAATATTGACAATATTAGCCCTCGAATGTGTGCAGCGTTTTCCAGCTTCTAATTTGTGTAGGGGGAGGGGAGGGGGTCGGTCGGACCCCATGCCGTTCGGCCCCTGATCGAGCTAGAGCTTTGCGGAAAAAACGAGGGTGTTGCCCGTGACGAGAGGAAGCCGATGATACCCAATTTTAAGGTCCTACTTCATTGGTTGACCTTCCAGGTCAGGTCAATATTCCAAAAGTCGGGAAAATCGGGACCTGCTAGAACTGCGTAAAGTGAAGCTGTTACCGGGTTTTTCGGGGTGCTGATCACAAATATCTGATGTTAGTTTTGATCACAGATGATTTCTTCATGCATTTAGGCCAGATCGGGTCAGGTCAGGTCAGATCAACCATTACCCAGTAAACATGACGACGTCGGCCCGACGTCGGGCCGAGGCTCGGCCCGACGTCGGCCAAACGTCGGTCCAACCTCGGCCCGACATCGGCTGGACGTCGGATATGCCCGCATGTTCCGACGTCCAGCCGAAGTCCAGCCGACGTCGAGCCGACGTCGGGCCGAGATCGTTTGCCGAGGTTGACGAGATCGTTTGTCGTTGGACCGACGGGGCCGACGTCGGCATGTTTATTGGGACAACGCGCCAAAAGTATCAACCGGCGGCGGGATTCGAGCCCCCCAGTCGCCGACGTCGGCATGTTTACTGGGACAACACGCCAAAAGCATAATCCGGCGATGGGATTCGAACCCCATGTCATTCGAACGCGAGGTTAGTGCGCTAATCACTACACCACGCAGCCAGCTAACGAATTTGGTTTGTTTTGTTGGGTTATGCCCTTTCGGTCTGACAAGACCATTTCAGAGCCGGAAGGATCATAGGATGGAGACATTGGTCTTCTTGGCGAGCACCCTGGGTCCAGTTCATATAGAGTCCCTGGTCCCATTGCTGTTACGTGACACTTATTGGAAAGGGCGATCCCACAATGGATTCATATAGCCACTCTTACACACCTGCACCAACGTTTCCCAAAGTGTCCCTTTGGTAAGTGGCACTTTGGCAAAGTGACACTTGCCGACTGGCCTTTCTATATGAACTGGGCCCGGCCCTGGTGAGTTGCCGGGGCTGAGCCTGACCAAAGGATAGGCCGAGCAGCCCCCAAGCACTCACCGCTCCCGGCTACGGGCGAGCTCGGCTTACGGGCAATCCCAAATGGGATAAAGTTTCCCGTCCAGTCCGGATCAGGGGGTTGCGGCGTGGAGGAAGATTTGAGTTTCCTGAGGATATTTTGAATACAGAAGCTCTTTATGAAACATGAAACATGCATTTTATATTATTTTAACGGTCAAAACAGCGGCCGATGTCGGTCCGACGTCGCCCCGACGTCGGCCCGACGTCGGCTGGACCTCAGCAATTGATCTCGGTCCGACGTCGGCCCGACGTCGGCTGGACCTCAGCAATTGATCTCGGTCCGACGTCGGCCCGACGTCGGCTGGGCCTCGGCTGGACGTCGGAACATGCGGGCATATCCGACATCCAGCCGACGTCGTGCCGAGGTTAGACCGACGTCGGGCCGACGTCGGCATACCGATGCCGAGTTGCCGACGTCACCCCGACGTCGGCCGACGTCGGGCCGACGTCGGCATGTTTACTGGGTTAGGCGTCCTACCGGCTATCCATGTAGGTGTCAACTACCACTGACGGTGTCGTAGCATGTCACGAAAGCACTAAAACTACTTCGTAAACGTTCAAATGGATGCTAAATTCGAAATCAGCCCTATGAACTACCCTAGAAACATGTAAAACTCGAAAAAGTGAACCGAGGTCATCAAAGGTCAATGACCTGACCTTCAGGTTATCTTCACACCCACCGTGATGCATGGGAAGAACATCATTTCACATGTTTGGACGTCTACAATCACAAAAAGACTGAAAACGCGCGGATAATGTGAGCTGACATACTCCAAATCGCGATTCCGGCCGAAGCATGGTCTCGAGAATCAGGTCACAGGTCAAGGGTCTTTTGGGTCAGGGTCATGAAATTTTTGGAGTAGGTGTAAAACTGATCAACTCGAGGGTACTAAAAGTTTCGTCGCGATCGGCCGCTTTTTGCGCGAGTTATTTGCGAACAACCATGGGGGGGGGGGTTCATCCGACCCCCCTACACATGCGAGGGTCAATGCTTCCAAATGCACTTATCGGTTGGTACCTTTTCGACATGGTACACCCTCAAAGCTCGTAACGAGCCTTCGCTCGGGTGTCGCCCCCCCCCCTCCCCCGCTTCACCGGCCATGGCTGGATTTCTGCACCCATGCACCCACAATGTTCCAGCCGTTCCTACGCCCATGTTCCCTCCCCCATCCCGCGGCGGCTGCAGCCTTGAATAAATCACTTTGTGCAACTAATCGCACGATGACGTGGTTAAAACTCGTTCTCTCGTGTGGGTATTGTTGCTGCACAGCTTGGCTGGGCTAATATACATCTGGTATTGGCGAGAGTGCAGACCGTCCTCCGTGGTGCAGTCTGGAGCGCTACGATCGGCCGGCTGGAGGAATTAATCTTGAGCTGGAGGTAGACGCCTGTTGAACTTCTATTGAACGTGGGTCACACCGAGTAGTAAAGTAATCTTGGGTCACACCGTTCCATGCTTCTATCCTCAGGACACTGAAATCCTTCTCCTCCACACCCCAACCCCCCTCCGGGCTGGACAGGCACCTTTATCTCATGCGGGCTGCTCCCTTGGAGCGGCACCGCTGCTCCCGAGGGAGCGCACCCCGTAGCCGGGTGCAGTGAGTGCCTTGGGGCTGGGTGGCCTGTCTTCGGATGGGCTCAGCCCCGGCGACTCACTAGGGTGCCTGCCCAGACCAATGTCTCCCCCTATATCCTATCATCCTCCCGGCTCTGAAATGGTCTTACTGGACCGAAAGGGCCTAACCCAACAAAACAAAATGAACGTGGGTCGGCCTACACAGCGGCCGCATTGTGTACCTACTGACTACTGGATGGTTGCACTTCTGGCAGAAGTTAATACGGGGCTACTGAGTTGTGTCCACCTCAACCCTCGCCCGCACATGCCATTTTCCCATCCTAGAACGCACATGGCAATTTTTTTTGCCATTTTTTTGGTTGCCACCCCCCCCCGCGCCATTTCGTTCCTGTTGGAGATAGAGCTTAGCAGTAAAGACCAAAAAGATTCTTTGGGAAGAGACGAATCCAAGGATACCCAGTTTTACCTTCTCAGGTCAGTCATTGACCTTCCAGGTCAGGTCAAACTAAAAAATGTTGCTGTTTTGGGTCACCGTTGGATATCAAGTGCGCTCATGGGTGGAGAACCTGCCCCGGCCACCCCGGCCGTGGCCGGGGTAACTTTCAGCTGACCCCGGCGCGGCCGGGGTAACTTTTTCCACTTTTGTAAATCCTAAAAGCTGTCTCCAAACGAAAAAACTGCCATCTATAAAAGCGTCTCTAATTATTCTTATCTACCTTGAAAAGTTCTTGAAAATTTACTTAATTTTCATTTTGGAGCTTCTATGTTTTAACCCTATTAGTGGCAGGCTCCTGGCTACCCCATATTAGTGGCAGGGGGGGGGGGGCTGTTTACGACCCCCCCTTGATATCTCGAGATCTAACCGGCGGATTTTCAGAATTCAAACGGCATTCGATTTGGCTCAACGAGATCTACATTTCTAAAAAAAATAAAATTAAAAAATGTCAATAGGGGGGTAGAGGGGGGTAAAAACGGGCAAATTGCAGATACATTTTAGACCGTTTATCACGGCCAGGTTTCTGAACCAATCTTAACGCAACTTTTGCCGATCGATAGAGAATGAACCAGGAATTCACATGGATCCTAAAAATATGCATTTTCAAAAATCATAGGCGGATACAGATCATTGAGATTGGGGGTACACAAAAAGTATAGTAAATAAGGTTTTTGTTGGTACTGTTTCTAAAAAGGGTGGCAATGGTCTTGTTATGTTACAATTTTCTTATGAGAGAACGACTAAAATTGTATTGGTCATGCATAGGCGGTGTCAGGGCACCTATGTTGGGAGGTAAAAAATAACCCCCCTTTTTGGACGCCTGGATCCGCCTATTATAGCAAAAACGTGTCAAAAGAGGATGCACAACAACTTTGTATATGTTATCACATGATACCTTTCATTCACTGTTCGTAAAACTGGTGCAGCATCGTGATCTTCGCCCAAATGACTCGCTTCACGAATAGGACCCCCAATTCCCAGTGCTCTGGAGCCGCCCCTGGTAAAGTTATGAACTTGAAATTTTCAGGGAATGTGCCCAATTTAGTTTTAGGAAAAGTCAGAAAATTTCAGCATCGTAGCTTCAGCGGTTTCGGAGATATTCCCGAAAAACCTGAGGGGTGGATAAAAACAACCCCCCCTGCCACTAATAGGGTTAAGTCCTTTCATCGCGGAGCCCGACATGTTTCATCAAACAGAAGTAAATCATATTTAAGGGTCGTTATCGTAAGATGGCACTGTAATAACATCACAAGACAGGACGAGGGTAATATCAGTGAGATAGAAGGACGAGCTGCTGGGGCTCAAGGCTCCCCAACTTAACCCGCGCCAGGGTGGTGGCCTTATCGTAACACGTTGAGTCGAGAGGTGGGCTTTTCACGCTCCTTCTAACTCGGCTACTGGGCTACGAGGCGAGAAGCGGAACGACGTTTGAAAGAGCGACAAACGTGATCAGAGAAATCTGGTCATGTTTTAGGCAAGCTCAATAATAAAATCACCATAGATAATCAAAAGCCAAATTTCTCTGATTTTAGCGTTCTCCGACAACTTTTCTCACAGTTCATGAACATAACGGAGCTTAAACACTGCAAACAAAATATTCGATTACTCGTTTAAGGCTCGGTCGCGAATAATATTTCAGGTGCGAGCTCAAATCAATAAGAGGGTCAAAACGGTCAAATTTGACATTTTGTTTCGTGTGGGAAGGTTGCAACGTCCACGGAATAAATTTTGCAAAGTGCATGATGACATTTTTAGCACGATCATCCAGCAAATTGACCTGATGACCTGACCTAGCACTAGGTGACATGCGTCCGAAATTTTAAGGCGTGTTGCAAAATTGTTGTTACAATTGCGAAATCTTCCGCACCTGCGTGCAGCAGTTTTCCCTAAAAACGTACAAACGGCAGACATCCATTATTCTATGCCACAGAATAGGGGTTAGTTGATAACCGTTAGCAAATATTTGAACATCATTGTCTTTCTGACTTTCGGTCGCCGGCCGGGGTAACTTTTTCAAACATTCTCCACCCGTGAGTGCGCTGCTTATCAAATACCGACGATGATGCTGTTTTCTGGTGCCAAGCCAGCTAGAACCTCTTTTTCACACTATCCGACCAGAATTTTGCTGCTGAGGTCATTTCAGGTCAAGTTAGGTCAAGGTCAATTATATGTGCTTGTATGTCTGTGTGTGTCTGTGTGTATACTGATGTGTGCACCGATTGTTTTTGGGTCCATATCACATGAAATCATGATCTGAGAAGCTTTTACCAAAAATGCAGTCAAAAAACTTCACAAAAAGTAAATTCAGCTTGCCTAAAACGCAATTATCTTAGATGACCTAGGTTGACCTTGACCCTGACCTTGACCCCTGTACATCGTCGAACAACATGTTCCATGATAGGTGGGAGGTAAGACTGGCAAAAAAGGCTGAAATCAGGGTGTCAAAAGCTCACAAGGCCCATGGCAAACGCAAGATGTTGAGAATTGGCCATTTGGGTCATGACATGACCTGAAAAACAAGGTCATATCCGAAACAAAAAATCACAGAAACTTGAAATTTTCAGTGAACATCAAGAAAGGATAGACGAGCAGCTATACGAAAAATCAGCCTTCTAGCTCTAAAAATGTTGAGTGCAGAGCAGAAAGACTGCCTGGGGGGGGGGGTGGCAACCACCCCCCCCCCCCCCATGTGCGGGCGAGGGTTAACCCGCGCCCGGCTGGGGGTCCTGGATTTCCACGCCCTGCTGGGGGGTGTCTGAACACCCCCCCTTCTAACTCGGCTCCTGGGCCACGTAGCGATACGCGGAAGGCGGCGTTCGAATTTCGAAAGAGCGTAAAAAAATAATGACGAAATCACTTCGGTCAATTTTTTGGTCTGGTCAAAGGTCAGGTCACCAGAGGTCATTGAAGGCAAAATTTCGCCGATTTCCAGGTCGAATGTCGACAATTTCCAAGATGCCAACGCATAACTCAGGAACCAATAGAGCTACAGCGCCGCGGAAAAGCGCATTCGATAGCCCTATTAACGCCCTTTCTGAGTAATCCTCTCAGATTTGACCTAACGTCAACGGTTTTGCCTGCAGGGGGCAAAAACTGCAAAAATAGCCGAATTTTTCGGAAAGTTTTCTGCAATAACTTTTGACCCAAGCCTTGCACGAGCTTACTTTTACAGGCATCGTGTTCCTCTCGTCAAGACGCATCGAATGAACTATAACTTGACCTTGAAAGGTCAACTTGAAAATTTGACCTCAGGTCAAGGTCATGGCCTGACCTGAAAGGGTCATGTTGCATATCAGTCGATTCGTATCGTCAAGCTGAACACATCTAATGCGTTTTCATTGCTCTAGCATGTCTCTATGAAAAGTTATTTGCGAAAAACTGCTAGATACCATTCGGTGACCTAGAAGATGACCTCAGGGCATAAACAGGGGTCACGGACACAATTTTTATGTTCAGTGTGTCTAAGCCACTTGTAATTCAGTGTTTGGGAGTGTTTATAATGTCTTTCATCCAAAGCAGGCGCATTTCAATTTTCTCCCATTGACTTATAATGGGGAGGTCGCAAAATTGACCTGACCTTAGGTCATCTATATCAAAATTCTGAGATATACATTTTGTACGTGCTATAGCTCTTAGCAATCGCTGAAAGTTTCAAAGCGATCGGTCACTCGGTGTAGCTATGACAGACATTGAAACTTTTTATGAGGTGAGGTCACTTCAAGTGACTTGGTGACCTGACCTTGAATGACCTTGGTCTGAAATTTTCACAACATGTGTAGAATTGATGTATGATAGGGTGTACCAAACACGGCGGCGCTCCGCGCCGCCGTTTTTGAGATATTCGCGAAAAACCACAAGGGGGGGTGTTTACCCCCCAGCAGAGCGCGGGTTAACCTTCCAGGCGGTGGGGAGGGCATTTTTTGCCCCCCCCCCCCTTAGTTTTTTCGATATATCTTGAGAACTGCTGCGCCGATCGTCACTAAACTTTCAGTACCCTCCCGGGAATAGCTAGCGCACATGGTGACCAAAAATTTTTCCAAAGGCTATGATAGGTTGGCCGCTAATGACGTCAGAGTGACGTCGTTTTTGCCATTTTCGACCCCAAAAAAGGTTTCGGGGGAAGAGCTGTCAGGCCTACAGCTTTACAGATACAGAAAAATGTTTCAGACATAAAAGGTGCGGAATCAACAGGGCTACAAAATTGCTGTTTCGTTTTTTCGATTTTTTTTTATTTTGACTCCCAAAAATCAAAAAATAGATTTTTTGAAAAAAAAATAGCCGAAAAATCCAAAAAGTTTTTTGAATTTAAAAAAAAACGGAACATATGTGATAGTCCCTACCGCCTTCTATCTACATACCGAATTTGAGATCAATACCTTTTTTGGCCAAGTTATAGCGAAAAACTGTTCAAAATTTATGACGTCAAATTTTCAAACTAAATTTTTAGCAATTTTAGACCTCGTAGCGCAAAACAAAGACCACCATTAGACTCCCGTAACGAGCTGCATCGAATCGATACCCATTTTATGCAAAAATATCAACTTTGAAATTTGACCTTTTTTGACCTGACCTTGACCTGAGCTCCACCAAAAAGTGACCTAAACCGTACCTGATGGTCTTATAACCAATACCATTGAGCTGGAAATGAAAAACTGGCCATAAAACATGCAACGCACAGCCTTAGTAAAGTTGGGTTCATATGTGGTGACCCTTGGTGACCTTTGGTGACCTGACATGTGACCTGACCTGGTATGACCAGTGACCTCTAATAGCAACATATGTACTAGACAACTGACGCCTTATCGCTGATTTTCGACAAAATGCGTTTTACTCGGTGTTATAGCGCTTTCCCTAGAAGCCCCGTTAACGGTGAAACATTTTATCTTTGACCTGACCTGTGACGTCATCGGTGACCCCGAGGTCAATGAAATTTGGTGTCACTTTACAAATTTGACAGGGCTATCGAACGCCGTTTGAATTTTCCGGATCCGTCCAGTAGTTTCGGAGATACGAGGGGGTGGGAAACGCCCCCCCCCCCACCCCCACCGCGCGGAAGGTGGCTGGGAGGCCCACCGCCTGCCGGGTTAAATCTAAATCCGCATGCCTACCTACGCCTTACTGAATGCATTGAGAGACAATAGCGGCGGAACATTGGGGGGGGGGGGGCACTGGCGACTTTTGGTCCCATTCTTTCCATGCAACGACCATAGGGCTAATGTTAAAATGTCAAAATTAAAGGGGGGCACGGTGCCCCGGTGTCCCCCCTTTCCGACGCCTATGTTGAGAGAGACACGTAATGTGGCAATTCAATCGATATTTAGTGAATCTCATGTTGCAGGCTAATGCATATAAACTTAACCCTCGCCGGCACAGGCCATTTTGAGTCCTTCGACGGCACAAGGGGGGGGTTGGTACGACCCCCCTCGCGTTTGGCCCCTGATCGAGCTAGAGCTTCGCGGAAAAAACGAGCGTGTTGCCCGTCACGAGAGGAAGCCGATGATACCCAATTTTAAGGTCCTAGGTCATCGGGTGACCTTCCAGGTCAGGTCAATGACCCGAAAACCGGGAAAATCGGGACCTGTTAGAAAGTCGTAAAGTGTGGCTGCTATGTGGTTTTCCGGGGTGCTGATCACGAATATCGTGTTAGTTTTGATCAGAGATGAAGTCTTTATGCATTTAGACCAGGTCGGGTCAGGTCAGGTCAGGTCAACCGGTAGGGGTTGTGACGGGTATTCGTAATACGTGTCAACCGCCTCTGACAGCTTCGTAACATGTTACGAAGGCACCAAAACTACTTCGTAAATGTTCAAATGGTTGCTAAATTCGAATTCAGCTCCAAAAACTAGCCTAGAAATAAGTAAAACTCGAAAAAGTGAACCGAGGTCACCCGAGGTCACCAAAGGTCAATGACCTGACCTGACCTTCAGGTGACCTTGACACCCACCCTAATGCATGGGAGCAACATCAAATCACATGTTTGAACGTTTGAAACCACGAAAAGCTTGCAAACGCGCGGCTAATGCGAGCCGACATGCGCCGAACCGCGATTTCGGCCAAACATGGTCACAGAAAAGAGGTCACAGGTCAAAGGCCATTAGGGTCAGGGTCATGAAATTTTCAGGGTAGGTGTAAAATTGATCATTGCGAGGGTACTGAAAGTTTCGGCGCGTTCGGCCGCTTTTTACGCGAGTTATTCGCGAAAAACCTTAGGGGGGGGTTGCATCACCCCCCCCCCCCCCCCCCCTGTGCCGGCGAGGGTTAAAGTTTGGCACAGGGTTCAGACAACTTTTTAAAATCATATATTTCTCATTGGCAACTCGTCATCCAAAAATCAAAAATGTATGACAGTCCTGGCACCGCGCTGGTCAGTGCTTTGTTGACCTTCAATTACCGTATACCTCAGGTTCAACGCTATCGTCTGGCAAACGTCCACTATCAGCTCACCCTTCGAACACCGCCTCCACTTCCAGTCACTGCCTGCCACCATTACCGTCGCTTTGTTCTCGCTCGTACGCACAGGGCTCTCAGCAGGGTACTGCAGAAGCTGTCCTGCAGGTATTTTCCCATATGCACCGGGTCGGGACACTCCGGCCAGCCGTCCGGCGGCGCCCGAGCGCACACGTGAAACATGTGACGGGTTACTTCTGGTAGAAGAGAGGACCAGATCACCAGCTCCGGCACCTGACGGGGGGGGGGGGGCATCTTGGTCACTCAGGTCACTCAGAGTCAGTGGTGAGGAAATACGGTGATAGCGAAGCTATGACACAGTCTGCTACATCGATTTTACCCCGTTTCTTTTCATAAATACCTGCTCGTAACTATTGTGTGTTATATCGTTTCAGATTTTTGCATATAAATGCACAATATTATGCGGACACCCCGTACCTACCCAAGCATTCAACGTTTATGAAAGCTAGAAACTTACCTGCAAGCTCATCTCGTACACCAGAGCCTGCTGAATCACGACGAGCGCCATGTACTCCGTCTTGGTCAGCTCGGGTTCATGTTTGTCACGCACAAACTCGAAGAGCATCGCTTCTTCCAGTTTCCACACGGTGAGGGTGCGCCGCGCCAGCTGAATTAGGGGCGGCACCAGGCGCTGCAGTCCCCGGCGGAACATGGTAAACTGCTCGCACTGATGGAACTGGAACATGTATGGCACCCTCCCCGAGTACCAGATGCCGTTATTGAGTAACACCATATCCGGACACTTGCGCCGCTCTGTGGCACACTCAACAGCTAAAGTTTGCAATGTCTCCACTAGATGTCGGTCTGCGAATGGTCTCCAATGGTACTGAAATTCAACAAACTCGTTGGTGGCATTACTTGAGCACAGGCCCTTTGAGCAGAAGGTCTGAGGCTCTAATCCGGGTGAAAATAGTGTAAAATTGACCGCATTAACCTCTCCGGTAATGTTCTCAGGTCGCTGCCAGACGGGCTGCATCGGATCTGTGACGTTCAGCATGTTGGCGTAAATCAGTAGGCGGAACTATGGTCATGAGTACCCAAATATAGGAACGTTCCCATTTTTGGGAACGGAGTTCCCAAATATGGGAACGGGCGTTCCCATTTATGAGAACGGAAGGCAATTTTTCGGCCGTTCTCCCACTAAAACTCAAAAGTGCATCACGTCTCAAAAAAGTGCACGCTGATTTTTAAGTATCTACTAAATCTCCATAAAGTTATCTTTAATCTGACCGTGGAACAAGGAAATTGACCGTGGAATGATATTTTTAATGATTTTTTGAAAATGACAGAATGGTGGAAATATGGGTTATACGACATTTAACATGCAATTTTAAGGAAAATGAAGCATTTTTAGTTTGAGGTAAAGTATAATAATTTTCGCCTGGTTATGAACTTTCATACTATCGACACCAGATGCTGACAAATGCAAGCGAAGACGCGGACGGTCCCGAGGTAATATTGTTGACTTTTGTGTCGGGGCGGACGACCGCGTGGAACGTGAGTGAATTTACCGAGCTACTGTTGTAAACTCAGTTTAAGCGGTTGAAAATTATCCAGCTGTATTTTATCATCCCGGAAAGACATATTTTATTTGGATGCTAGCTGTTTAGAGTTGTTTTATAAGGAGCGTCATGAGCGTGGTTTTTGTCTTCCGTGTTTCTAAGCGTGATCGTTTTGGGGGAATTTCTCTTATATAGCTCGCTCTGTGTGGCTTATTTATAATTTTTATGCTGATTTCGATAATTCCTCGTGCCCATCCTACCAGGCCTTTTGCCACTTACACTCATCAAGAAAGGAAAAAACTAGATTTTCATTGGGACTAGGTGTTTTGAGGGTGTAACATATTCAGCGTTCCCATTTTTGGATACTTCCTTGTACTCGTCAACTATCGGTGATAAACAGACAGGTGCTTGACATGTCTCCACACTCAGCGCGGACGGTGGATATAGGTATGGAAGACCTTGTTGAACATCGCTGAGCGTTGTGAATTATGTAATCCTGCAGAGGGGGGCGTGCCCTCTGCGAGATCGACGGGAATAAAAGCGCAGAAGACCGGGCGAAACATGCGACGGTCTTGCCGGAAAGGTCATCTGATGATTGTTGCGTTAACAATAATTTGCGGCGTTGGACGTGATGCTTGTTAATGAAAAGAGCCCCTGAAAGGCGTCGGTGAAATCGTTCCCAATTTTGGGTACGCCGTTCCCATAATAAGGAACGCTTGCAGCGCCAGTGTACGAGAGCGTTCCCAAATTTGGGCTCGCGGCCCGGATGATGGACTGCTTTAGAAATAGGGGAACGATTTGAAACTACGATGGGCCTTACAATATCAAACTCTTTCCCAACAATATTGAGACAAATATCAGGCGGTTCACGATCGTTTTATATTTTTTGGACGTCATTTAACGGTTCTTTTTCTTGTTTTAAATAATGCCTACATGGCGTTCCCATATTTGGGTTTATCGTTCCCAAACATGGGAACGAAAATGCGTTCCCGAAAATGGGTACGCTTGACCATAGTTCCGCCTACTGAAATGGCGCGGCCTCTGGAGTCTCCAACAATGGCGAGACGACGTGCGCGTCCCGTCACCGTCCTGGTTTGACGCAGACAGTCCTGCGTCTGCTGGGGGCCGCTGTTGTGGGATCGGTCCTCCTCCGACGGTAGATTTTCCCATGGGAACATGGCCTCGCTGAGCAGAAAGCTGTTGCTGATGAAGGCTGCCGATAGAGTGACGTACCTCCGACCTAAACAAGTCAAAAGGTCTGTTATAACATTCGGCATCGCTTGTTCTGATCGTCATCAAATGCCGAAACTACAAGTGATTCGCGCTATGTCTGATATTGGCCAACTCGTCAATTGGAACATAAATTCTAGACCAGCCATTTATACAACAATAGGTAAAACGGTGAAATTGTAATGTTCGCTTCTCAATGTAGTTAGGTATGTTTGAGTAGGTATTCAGTATTTATATCAGTACATGCTGCAGGTTTACCGTTGGGTACGAAGACAAGCAGCACCGCCGCGAGGATAGAAGATACGGCGATCGATCTCTGCCAATAACATCTGCCGAGCCGGGTACCTCCGCTAGGCGACATTCTATACGAAGACGACAAATTGCGTCAACTGATCTGGGCTGGTCACTTGGGATTAAATAAAATTGTCATCAATTAATTATCAATATTATATGGCCCATCTGCAACAGTCCGAATCGTCTACAATTAATTTGTCTCATAAAAATTGTTTACCAAGTACAGCTTGCTTGATAGCCGTCGTGTGTCGTATCAAAATAAACCATCCTATTCGGTAATGTGTCAACTTGCAAGACCGTCAGGAAATTCTTAGTCATGTGATATGCCTAATAAATTGAGTAAATATAGATGACGCATCATTTGTCATCTTGTAAAGCATTTATTAAGTATGTAGGCCTTACACTTATATTACAATACAATTATGATGTAATACATTTTCAATTATTATAAGCCAATTAACTTAACCCGCGCACCGACGGGGGTCTGCGCCAACTTCGTACCGACGGGGGGGGGCGGATGACCGCCCCCCCCCTGAGATCTCGAGAACGAAGCAAGATAGCGACAAGCGGTAAACGGCAAGGGATACGCACGGACAAGATCTACAATTTTTACAAAGGTCATTTTCAGGTCAGGTCAAAGATGACGTCACAGGGGTCAAAAAAGTCAAAATGGCGGCGCTAGGTATAGGGAGAGTTTTTCTCGAATAACTTT
Organism: Amphibalanus amphitrite; assembly: GCF_019059575.1. Lineage (NCBI taxonomy): Eukaryota > Metazoa > Arthropoda > Thecostraca > Balanomorpha > Balanidae > Amphibalanus > Amphibalanus amphitrite. The sequence goes on from NW_024883236.1 coordinate 109,565, forward strand.
CGAACTAGTCAATATAGGAACAAACTAAAGGCATCATCGTGATCCTCTCGTCAATCCGCATCGAATGATATATATGTTGACCTCGAAAGGTCAAGGTCAAAGGTTGACCTCAGGTCACGTGACCTCGAGGTCATCATGTATATTATTCGATGCGCCTTAACGAGCTGAACACAATGAGACCATCCGCGCGGCTGTATCTTGTTCCTGTACGGAGTTATTGTCAAAAAACCGCTGGTGACCTTTGATGACGTCACATGACCTTACAGCTGCCCAACAGCAAAACAGACCTTAAAGGGACACTCCCACCTTAACATTAGTTTTGAGTTGAGATAGCCAAATTGGTGGCCATGGCCTGCAAATACCGGTTTGGGCACTCACAACATCGACAAATGCTTTAATTCGGAGATATGGAATTTCAAACTTGCAGTTTTCGGATTCTAAGGGGCTAGTGCATTGGTATGCCCCCTTAGAATTTGTGACGTCAGCGGAGATCTAACGATTTTTAAATCTTTTACTAAAACGTTTGGTAGCACGCGGTGGTATATGCTGCTTTGCGCGCAACAAATGCCGCACTTTCAAATAAAGTCGCTAGGAACAGCGGAGATCCCAAAAAGTAAACAAAAGTAAAAATCTAATATCTTGAAAACCGGTGAATATTTTTCGATGAAATTTGGTAGATATTCGTTTTCGCTCTTTCTGAACCGAGCGACATCACTTTCGTGCCAATTCATAAACTTTTTTGAAGGTGGGAGGGTCCCTTTAAGGTAGTGAAGGTTGGTCGTATATGAGGCCATGTATGGTTTATGGGGCCATTCCGACCCGTTTTAGTGGTAAAAACAGGGAGTTGATTTTTCCCCCATTGACTTATACCTAATGGGTAGGTCGAGAAATTGACCTGACCTTAGGTCATCGATATCAAAATTCCGAGATATACAAATTGTAGCTACTAATGACCTTATAACATCCTGCGACTTTTAAAGGCCTCCGACATCTACTGTAGCTCTGGCACGGTGACAAAGTTGCAAAAAAGTAACTTGAGGTTGGGTCATTCAAAGTGACCTGGTGAACTGACCTTAAAAGTTAGGAAGTTCAAACTTGCACACCATGTGTAATATTGATGAGAGAATAGTCGTACTAAATTTCGCGGCGCTACGCGCCGCGGTTTTCCCGCTATTCGCGAAAAACCTCAGGGGGCGGATATCCGCCCCCCGTCGGTGCGCGTGGCATTATATACGGCAATTGGTAATATTTAAAACTTGGGATATTCGCAAAACCGTAAAGAATTTATAGAGCTCCGATTATGTACCAAAGTACAAAACATTTTTGAAAAACAGAATGCATATGACCGCGTGATGCATTACTGATACGACTCGCTGATAGAGCGAACAACAGTCACTATTGCTGACAATGGACGAGGTGGGTACTCACATGCTGTGGAGGCGCATCGTCCAAATTCACCCTCCTATTCGTCCCATGCCCACTCAGTGCAAACTGGCGTTCGATTCGCCACGGCCGGCGCACAGTAATCTATTGTCGTCAGGACTGGCAAAAAGGCGCCCTCCGGTCACCATCAAACAAAAAACCGATAAGAAGCGTCCCAACTCCAAGGGCTCGCAGGCCGTGGGGATGAGATGAGCGTACAGATGGGCTTCGGATACGTGCTGATCGTGAATGAAATATTAGAAGAAGACAGATGAGATAATTCATTGGGATTGCCGTCCATGCCCGTCCACGGGGATCCATGTCCGTCTATTTATTACGCCTGTTGGTCTGAGCTCCGTGCTGCCCTGATAATGTTGAACAGTACGGTAATACTTGCTGATAAATAAATTAAATGAACCTGCAATGGCTCTACGCTGCATGGTCTACAAAGTTCAACCAATACAATTTGCACCGTCCTTCATTTCAACATGTTCGCAGATATTCAACAGCACGGCACGGGTACTAAATCTGTTTGTGATGCAATGCGCCTGCAAACAACAGTTAACGTGACAGCTCCCCAGCCTATGCACATGTCACTGAACTAGAGATGTCAATCGGATACCAACTTTTTGGTATACCGATACCAAACCGATACCAACTTGGTATTTGGTATTTCAATCCTAATGTACTTGGTATTTTGTTGGTATTATGAGACCTCACTAATGTATACCTAAGAGGCTGAGAAATTGGTAAAAAGTCGGTATTTCCCTCATGTTATGAAATTGGTTCGGTATCGGTACTTCCTCATGGGTTATGTTGGTATTTGGTTTGGTTCGGTATTCAGATTTTCTGTAATTGACATCACTACACTGAACCGACCGTTCATCCCACCGCCGGCCGTTACGGGGGACTGCAGCGAAGAAGGCAATGAGCAGCTCTCCGCACGACTCGGAGCTTTCCGCAGTCTCAGTGCTGCTGGGGCGGGGGGCCGGCGCGGCGGTCAGTCCGGTCAGTCGCCAGAAGACAGCGGTGGGGCGTGGTGTACCGTCAGTCACGCCAGTCTGTCCTCCAGTGTTGGTGACCGTCACATTATCAGAAGATGACGGCGCCATCAGTGGGCAGGGTCAAACTGCGCTGGCTCAAATTTACGCTGTGGATGCTAGTAGCAGCAATCATCCTGTCTCTGACAGCCTTCTATCGTGCAGGTTGGTTGCTGTTGTGTGGCTAACCCAAATACAAGAGACGAATGCTGATTAACCCGCGCCCTGGCGGTAGAGGGGGAGGGGCTATTTTCACCCCCCCCCCTCCAGTCTTTTCGCATTATCTCTAAAACGAAATGAGCTGATCGTCGCGAAACTTTCAGATCCCTCTCGTATGTACTTACATCAATTTTACACCTTGTGACCATTTTTTTTTCTAGAGTCTATGATAGGTTGTTCCCAAATGACGTCAGAGTGACGTCATGCTCAACCATTTTCAAGTCTCGTGGAAAGAGCTATCATGCCTGCAGTCTTAAAGACAAAATGAATGTTCAATACCAAAAAGATGTAAAATAAACAGGGCTACAAAACTGCTGTCTGGGATTTTTAGATTGTTTTCGTTTGACCCCCAAATTAAAAAAAAAATGAAACCCCAAAATACTGAGAATTTTCAAAATTTCAAAAAGCCGGAATGTATGTTACGCACCTATTGGCCTGCTTTTGACGGCCCAAATTTGAACTCAATGACTCATAGACAACCGTTCATGCAAAAAATCAACTTTGAACTTTGACCTTTCTTGACCTGACCTTGACCTCACCTTTACCAGAACGTTACCTATACCGTAACTGATGGCCGTCGAACCGACACCATCCAACACCATTGAATTGGAAATGACATAGATAACATGAATCATGTATTCTATGGATATTGATTCATGAACATGATTCATGTTACCTATGGAAATGAAAATTGGCCATAAAGCATATGTATCACACGGCCCTACTATAGCTGGGTTCATGTTTTGACCCTTGGTGACCTGACCTCTGTGATCTGACCTGGTATCAGTTACCTTTTTTAGCAACACATGTACTAGGCAACCGACGCTGTATCGATGAATTTCGCTGAAATGCGTTTTACTCCATGTAACGCATTAGTAACGCATTTCCTAGAAGGCCCATAGATGGTGAAAAAATGTCATATTTGACCAGACCTCTGACGTCATCGGTGGCTCCGAGGTCAATGAAATTATTTTCAATAAACAGTTTTTACCGGGCTTCCGAGCGCTGTCCGATTTTTGCGAATCCTTCCAGATGTGAGGGAGCAAAAATAGCCCCCCCCCCCCACCAGGTCGCGTTATAATCAGATCCCAACAGGGCGCGGGTTAGCCCTCGCATGTGGGCGGCGTTTGCCAGCTTCTAATGTGTAGGGGGGGGGGGTCGGTTAGACCCCCCCCCCCCCTTGCCGTTTGGCTCCTGATCGAGCTAGAGCTTCGCAGAAAAACGAGCGTGTTGCCTGTGACGAGAGGAAGCCGATGATACCCAATTTTAAGGTCCTAGGTCATCGGTTGACCTTCCAGGTCAGGTCAATGACCCAAAAGTCGGGAAAATCGGGACCTGTTAAAAAGTCGTAAAGTGTGGCTGCGATGGGTTTTTTTCGGGGTGCTGATCACGACTATCGTGTTAATTTTGATCACAGATGATGTCTTTAAGCATTCAGACCAGGTCGGGTCAAATCAGGTCAGGTCAACCAGTAGGGGTCGTGACGGGAATCCGTAGTACGTGTCAACCGCCTCTGACAGCTTCGCAACATGCTACGAAGGCGCCAAAACTACTTCGTAAATGTTCATGTGGTTGCTAAATTCGAATTCAGCTAAAAAAAAAACTGGACTAGAAACATGTAAAACTCAAAAAAGTGAACCGAGTTCACTTCACGTCACTTCACTTCAGTATATTTTGGAAACCAAGAACAAGAAACATCGGAGAAAATAATCACGGATCGGCGCAAAAGCAAAATGCTTCACCAAAGGTCAATGACCTGACCTGACCTTAAGGTGACCTTGTCACCCGCCCTAATGCATGGGAGCAACATCAAATAGCATGCTTGAACGTTTGAAAAGCTTGCAAACGCGCGGCTAATGCGAGCCGACATACGCCGAATCGCGATTCCGGCCAAACATGGCCTCAAGAAATAGGTCACAGGTCAAAGGTCACTGGGTCAGGGTCATGAAATTTTTCAGAGTAGGTGTAAAATTGATCAACTCGAGGGTACTGAGAGTTTCGTCGCGATCGGCCGCTTTTTGCGCGAGTTATTCGTGAAAAAAAAAACATGGGGGACCATCCGACCCTCCCCCCTACACATGCGAGGGTTTAACCTGGCACCACCGAGGCTAGTTCCGTTATACTACTCACAACCGCCTGGGGGGGGGGCGGATCCAACCTCAAGATTATTCAACCCGAGCCTTGTGCACGGCGCACGCATTGTGCATTGCACTCAAATGAATTGTTAACCCTCGCCTGCACAGGCCATTTTGCGTCCTTCGACGGCACAAGGGGGGGGGGAGGTTGGTACGACCCACCTCGCGTTTGGCCCCTGATCGAGCTAGAGCTTCGCGGAAAAAACGAGCGTGTTGCCCGTAACGAGTTTTCACCCGTGCCGGAAAACAATGCAGGAAAGATCACGCGCAATGGTTCCTGCACGGTTAGGATAATGCTAAAAGGATATCTCGGCGTATAGGAAATATCTTACTGAACTTCCTCTGGAAAAAATGGAGACCTCGGTCTTCAAAATTATATCCACTATCCAGCACTCGGCTACGCCTCGTACCTACGATTCTTACGGAGCGAGCGAAGCGAGCGTAGTCTTTCCTTAGATTAACGGAAATTTCTGAGTATGAGCGGCCGGCCGTGGTCACGCTTTTGCGAGGCTTATATCTCAGCAACCACTTGACCGATTTACACGCGGTAATTTTTGTAGGGTAGCTTCATTCCTTCTACCAAGTATTGGACTATTCCCGATGCATGTGGGTGACCCCTTATGCACGTGCCACGTGCAAAACGAAGAGGTGTCACTTTTGTAATTGTTGCAATATTTCGGTAACTACTTGGCCGATTGCGCTGAAAGTTGGCATGTAGGTAGGCACCCACTAGGCAATGCATATCCATGTGCCAGAGTTGGGGTGCTGCTGCACGTGCGCACGTGCAGGGGTCGATTCCAGATCTCGAGAACGGCTGGACCGATGGCGCTCAAATTTGGCACATGGGTAGGGACCGGTTAGTAGGGTGCAGTGCAAAAGTCAGTTGGGACCCATTTTGCACGTGCGCACGTGCAGGGTGCCGCTTCCAGATCTCGAGAACGGCTGGGCCGATTGTGCTCAAATTTGGCACATCGCTAGAGACCGGTTAGTAGGGTGCCGTGCACAAGTCAGCTGGAGGTACCCCCTCGAAATTTCGCACGTGCAAGACTCACCCTCTCGCTCGCTCCGTTAGTCGCCCCAAAAGGCGTTATACTGGTTTTAAGTCCTCGGTTTCCATTTTTCTTTTCCAGAGCCGTGCAGTAAAATATAGTAGCCGTTTTCACGACGGCCATCTGGTACACATTTGGTGCACATCTGGTGCAGATTAGGTGCAGATTTGGTCAAATTAGGCTCAGTATGTCTCTTAGTAGCTATCAGCTAGGGTTGTATTATCGATCAAATTACACAAACCTTTTACAACACACATCCAATTGTGGTAGGAGACGGCTTCTTCTAGGATTGCTAGCCCAAACAGTTCGTGAGTTATACAGGGAAAACAGAGCGAGTGTGATCCCAATGGTGGTCGCAGTGTACGAAGTCTATGCTAGTGTCGCTAGTGCTTTGCATTCTCAGTCACTGTTCGTATGCAAATGCGCAGGTGTTGATATTATCCCTTCAGGCCGGGGTTCAGCGGCCGAGCTGTCCCGTCGACAGCGCTGGCATCTCGCCAGTGCATGGCAGACGGCAGTGCAGTGGAGG